>NC_037668.1:82800542-82917828 GCF_003255815.1 Theropithecus gelada
AAAAAAAAAAAAAAAAAAAAAAAAAAAAAGTTTATAAAGTAAAAATGTTATAGTAAGCTAACAGTAATTTATTATTGAAGAAAGCAAATTTCAAAAAATACATTTAGGGTAGTCTAAGTGTATAGTTTATAAAGTCTAAAGTGGTGTACAGTAATGTCCCAGGCCTTCACATTCACTCACCACTCACTCACTGACTCACCCAGAGCAACTTCCAGTCCTGCAAGCTCCATGCATGGTAAGTACACTATATAGGTGTACCATTCATCTTTTATATGGTATTTTTACTGTACCTTTTCTAAGTGCAGGTATGTTTAGACACATAAATACCATTGTGTTCTAGCTGCCTACAGTATTGAGCGCAGTACCACGCGGTGGAGGTCTGTAGCCAAGGAGCAGTAGGCTATCCCACGTAGCCTAGGTGTGAAGTAGGCTATCTCATCTAGGTTTATGTAAGTACACTCTGTTTGCACAATCACAAAATTGCCTATAACTTGTTTCTCATAACATATCCCTACTGTTATGTGACACATGACTATACCTCACAGTGTTAAGAAACACAGCTTTGATGTCAAGGCCTGACTTCCTCCAGAAAGGCAGGATGGCATAATGAATGGCTAAGGGGAGGGACCTGGGAGCCTGATTACTGGGGTCTGAGTCCCAGCTGTGTGACTATAGCAAATTTATTAATCTCTCTGAGCTTTAGTTTCCTATTTATAAAATAGGGATCATTAGGTTGTTGAAGGATTACACGCATGTCTTAATATATACATAATGCATTTATAACATTGCCCAAGCTCATAAGGGGTATACAAATTTTTGTTATGGATACAGACCCAGACTGAACAGGTATTTGAAATGAAGCACACCTAGAAGAGCCACCTCCCTGACCTCAGGATCCTTAATGCCCAGAGCAGGCTGGCATGGACGTCTCCCATCGCTGAACTCACCGGAGTGCATCGCACAAAGCTGCCATCAGCCAGGACCAGCTCATAGGCAGTGCAGATGTGTTGGAACAGGCCGTACTTGTGGGACGATGACTCGATGCCTGTGCCCATGATCAAGCCCCCTGCAGAGACATCACACAAAGTGTCAGTAAGGAGAGCTGTGGGCACAGGGTTGGGAGTGGGTTGGAGCTGGGGGACCTCCTAGCTTGAGGGAGGCATGGTAGGCTAGCAGAAATGGGGCTGTTGACTTAGGGGAGATTTCCCACCTGTCAATCTAGAGAGCAGGAGAGGGAAGGAGGGGCTTAGATGGGAGCATGAGGGCATCCTTAGAGGAAGGGGGTGGCGAGCAGACCTTGTCAAGGGTGCTCAAACCTCACCTCTGGCCAGACTCAACCTAGAAATCTTGTGCATTCATCTTGAGATGGACTTTAATGAAAAGGGAGGTTGAAGGGGTAACAGGAAGCCCTGTCCCATGGGAATAGTTAAAAGAACTGAAGGTGTTTTCCCTAAAGAAGAAGATGCTTTGGGGGCTATGAATCCTATGGGAGGAGAAGAGAGACTAGATTTATTCTGTGTGTTCCATGGGGTGGAATTGGAGCAACGGGAACAAGTCACAGGGAAGCAGATTCAAACCAGAAATTAAAAGTGCCTTCTGATAACCTGAGCTGCTCAGAAATGGAACAGCAGGCAGTGAACACCCTGTCATTGGAGCAGGCAAGTAAGAGACAGAATGACTTCTGTCACAGATGGAATAGCAGCGATTCCAGGACTAGATGGAGGGTGGCCAAGGCCCATCAGCTCCGGTCCTAGGACCGTGTGTCTCTTCTTGCCCGTTAATATAGGGTCCTCACCCACTGTGAGGTCATCAAGCTCAGGCAACACGGGGAGAGTCCAGCCAATGGAGGTCAGCAGGGCAGTCACCTGGCCCATGGTTACCAAGGGCTCCACACGGACAATCTGTTGACACAAGGAAAGAAACCCTGGGTCAAAAGGAGGTTGCCAGGCCCAAGGGGAGCTCCTACACACAGAAGGTGTCATCTCAAACCTTCCCAAATACTCACTGCAGGGATTCCTATACAGTCTTTACAGGCTCTTTCTAGAACATTGTCTTTAATTACAGGGAATGTGATTTCTGGCTCTCGGTTAGCTAGTGTTTAACCTCGCTCTTCAAGTATCTTTATACTAAATATTTGATTTATCCTTTTCTAAATTGCAGGAGAAATACTCATTCACTTAAAAGATACAGCAAAAGTGAAGAAGAAAACAGAAATCACCCATCCTGGCCAGGCGTGGTGGCTCATATCTGTAATCCCAGCCCTTTGGGAGGCCAAGGCGGGTGGATCATCTGAGGTCAGGAGTTTGAGACCAGCCTGGCCCACTTGGTGAAACCATTTCTATTAAAAATACAAAAATTAGGCGTGGTAGCGGGCACCTGTAGTCCCAGCTACTTGGGAGGCTGATGCAGGAGAATCGCTTGAACCCTGGAGGTGGAGGTTGCCGTGAGCCGAGATCTTGCCACTGCACTGCAGCCTGGGTGACAGAGGGAGACTCCGTCTCAAAAAAAAAAAAATCACCCATCCTAGTTCTTCAGAGTTACTAATATTAATAACAGAGTGTATTTACTTTTTTTTTCCCCACACATACTATATTGGTACTGTGAACCCAAAATATCAGAGACAGGTCTCAGTTAATTGAGAAAGTTTATTTTGCCAAGGTTGAGGATGTGCGCCCATGACACAGCCTCAGTAAGTCCTGACAACATGTCCCCAAGGAGGGTGGGGCACAGTTTGATCTTATACATTTTAGGGAGACAAGAAACATCAATCAATATATGTAAGAAGTATATTGGTTCTGTCCAGGAAGGCAGGGACAACTTGAAGCACGGAGAGGGCTCGTGGTCACACGTAGGTAGCAGACAAATGGCCGCATTCTTTTCAGTTTCGGATAAGCCTTTCCAAAGGAGCTAATCAGAATGTGCATCTATCTCAGTGAGCAGAGGGAAGACTTTGAATAGAATGCAAAGCAGGTTTGTCCTGAGCAGTTCCCAGCTTGACTTTCCCCTTATTTTAGTAATTTGGGGGGCCCCAAGATTTTCCTTTCACACTATTTTGTATGTTTTAACACAACACACACAAACAAAAAGCATATCTCATTTTCTATCTTGCCTTTTTAAAATGTAACACTATACTATGACCATCATCTGTTATCATTACACATTCTTGGAACACGTGATTTTTTAATGTATACATCCCTTGGACTTCGACTTCTAGCCGAAGTGGAACAACAGGAACCAGATTTACCCTGCTGCCTGAAAAAAAACCTGACAAAATATATGAAATAAGAGTTTTCAATGTAGTGGACATAAACAATGAAAGTGAGTGATCCCTCAGAGAGAGGAAACAAACAAGGTGAGCTCTGAGGCAGGAGGACTGCTTGAGGCCAGGGGTTCGAGACCAGCCAGGACAACACTGCGAGACCTAACAATAAAAAATAAAAAATAAAAAATGATTTTAAAAAACGGTGAGCTCTAGGGATGGCCCATCTAACTGCCTGGAGTTAGGCAGTGCAGGGAGAGAAACCCAGGTGGAGCCCAGTGGACTTTCTAAGAGTTAAAAAGATGGAGGTGAGGCTGGGCATGGTGGCTCATGCCTGTAATCCCAGCACTTTGGGAGACCGAGGTGGGTGGATCACCTGAGGTCAGGAGTTCAAAACCAGCCGGACAACATGGCAAAAACCTGCCCCTGCTGAAAATACAAAAAATTAGTTGGGCATGGTGGCAGGCATCTGTAATCCCAGCTACTCAGGAGGCTGAGGCAAGAAAATCACTTGAACCCATGGAGGTTGCAGTGAGCCAAGACTGCACCACTGCACTCCAGCCTGGATGACAGAGCGAGACTCTGTCTCAAAAAAAAAAAAAAAAAAAAAAAGGATGGAGATGAGAGTTTCAGAAGACCAAGGTGAGTAGAGCGTGCAGGATACAGTACTGGAGAGGAGAGAGTTGCACAGAGAAAAAAACTGAAGAAATGGAAAAGGCGTCCTTGGGAATTCAACTGAGTACTAATCGGTAAATACACGTGAGGCTGTTACCTGAAGCTGAAGCCAGGTAAAAAACTGCCAGAAAAGACAACAGGTAATAGACTGGGTGTGGTGGCTCATGCCTATAATCCCAGCACTTTGGGAGGCCAAGGCGGGTGGATCGCCTGAGGTTAGTCAGGAGTTTGAGACCAGCCTGGCCAACATGATGAAACCCCACCTCTACTAAAAAAAAAGCAAAAAATTAGTTGGGCATGGTGGTGGGCGCCTGTAATCCCAGTTACACAGGAAGCTGAGGCAGGAGAATCACTTGAACCCGGGAGGCGGAGGTTCCAGTGAGCCGAGATTGCACCACTGCACTCTAGCCTAGGCACCAAGAGTGAAACTCCATCTAAAAATAAAAAACAAAAAAAAGATAACAGGTAATAGTACCAGGGGATCAGACAGGGCAGGAGATAGTGTCTGTTCCCACAAGCCAGACTGGTAACCTGATGATTCACAAAGCACTGTGTAGAGTACTCAAAATGATCTTGCCTCATAATTAACTCGAGATTAAATACTGCCCTGGCCCCATCTAAAAAATCAAGACCCAGTGGGATCAAACTATTTCCAAGTAACATAGCTGCCTCCTAGAGCAAAACTCAAAATTTATAGGAATATAAAAACACCCAGCTCCCCAAAAGGTAAAATGTCAAGTATCACAATGTCAGAATCCAACAGAATTTTACCAGGCATATAAAGAGGGAGGAAAATTCAACCCACAATGAGAAAAATCAATCAAGACAACAGACCCAGAACTGACACAGATATTAGAACTAGCGAACAGGAACATCAAAACATTTGTAATAACTATATTTTCTATATTCAAAAATTTAAGTAGAGACATTAAGAATATATTAAAAAGATCCAGCCAGGTGCAGTGCCTCACACCTGTAATCCCAGTGCTTTGGGAGGCCAAGGCAGGCAGATCACCTGAGATCAGGAGTTCGAAATCAGCCTGGCCAACATAGCGAAACCCCGTCTGTACTAAAAATACAAAAAAATTAGCCAGGCGCGGTGGTGCGCACCTGTAATCCCAGCTACTCCAGAGGCTGTGACAGGAGAATCACTGGAACCCAGGAGGTGGAGGTTGCAGTGAGCCGAAATCACGCCACTGTACCCAGTCCAACCTGGAGGACAGAGCAAGACTCCGTCTCAAAAAAAAAAAAAAAAAAAAAAATCCAAATCAAACTTCTGGAAATGAAAACCACAGTGTCTGAAATGAAAGACACAATGGATGGCACTAACAGCAAATTAGAAATTGCAGAAGAAAAGATTAGTTAATTTAAATACACAGCAACAGAAATCATCCAAAATGAGAGAGAGGAAAAATTTTTTAAATGAACAGTGCCTCAGTGACCTGAGCTGTAGAAGAACTTGAAATGGCCTAATATTATATAGGCCTAGCAGTCTCTAAACTAGATGAGAAAAAGGAGGGGACAGAAAAATAGATGAAGAAGTAATGGTCCCCAAATTTCCTGATTTGATGAAAAACTATGACAAATTCCAAACAAGAATCATGAAGAAAACTATACCAAAGCACATCATAGTAAAATTGCTCAAAACTAATGATAAAAAATTAACATACTTCTAAATAATCCATGAGTCAAAGCAGACATCAAAAGTGAAATCAGAAAGTGTTTTGAACTGAAATAAAAAGAAAAGAAAACAGAAATTTGTGAGCTGCCTCTAAAACAGTGCTTAGGGGAAAATTTATAGCACTAAACATTTATATTAGAAAAAAAGGCCTGGCCGGGCGCGGTGGCTCAAGCCTGTAATCCCAGCACTTTGGGAGGCCGAGACGGGCGGATCACGAGGTCAGGAGATCGAGACCATCCTGGCGAACACGGTGAAACCCCGTCTCTACTAAAAAATACAAAAAACTAGCCGGGCGAGGTGGCGGGCGCCTGTAGTCCCAGCTACTCGGGAGGCTGAGGCAGGAGAATGGCGTAAACCCGGGGGGCGGAGCTTGCAGTGAGCTGAGATCCGGCCACTGCACTCCAGCCCGGGCGACAGAGCCAGACTCTGTCTCAAAAAAAAAAAAAAAAAAAAAAGAAAAGAAAAAAAGGCCTAAGTCAATGACTTAAACTTTAAACTTAAAAAACCAGAAAAAGAGTAAAATTAAACCCAGTGTAAGAAAAGAAAGGAAATAATAAAGACCAGAGCAGAAATCAATGAAATTGAAAACAAAACACACACACACAAAGGGAAAAATCAATGATATCAAAGCTAGTTTTTGAGAAGATCAATAAAATTCAATAGCCTTTAGCCAGACTGTTTAGGAAGAAAAGAGAACGGAAACAAAATACCAGTATCAAGAATGAAAGACTTGACATATTGCTACATATGTCTATAGGAAGTATTGTGAACTTTATGTCAATAAATTATACAACTTAGTGAAATGGACAAATATCTTTGAGACATAAACTACCAAAGCTAACCCAAGAAGAAATAAATAAACTGAAGAGCCCAATATCTATTAAAGAAATTGAATTTGTACTTAAAAACTTGCTCACAAAGAAACCTCCAGGTCCAGAGAGCTTCACTTTAAGGTTTCTATAAAAATTCTAGAAGAAAATATAGAAGAAAGACTTTCTGACATTGGATAGGCAAAGATTTCTAAATAAGACATCAAAAACACAAAGCAGGGCAGGCACGGTAGCTCATACCTGTAATCCCAGCACTTTGGGAGGCCAAGGTAGGTGGATCATTTGAGGCCAGGAGTTCGAAACCAGCCTGACCAATGTGGTGAGACCCCCTCTCTATTAAAAATACAAAAATTAGCCAGGTGTGGTGGTGCGCACCTGTAATTGCAGCTACTTGGGAGGCTGAGGCACAAGAATTGCTTGAAACCGGGAGGTAGAGGTTGCCAAGAGCTAAGATAGTACCACTGCACTCCAGCCAGGGCCACAGAGCAAAACTCTGTCTCAAAAAACAAAAATATAAACAGACAAATGACAAACAAACAAAACTCCCACAATGCATAAAAGAAGAAATTAACAAATTGGGAAAAATTAAAACTTCTGATTTGGCCAGGCGTGGTAGATCACACCTATAATCCTAGCACTTTGGGAGGTCAAGGCAGGCAGATCACCTGAGGTCAGGAGTTCGAGACCAGCCTGGCCAACATGGTGAAACCCCGTCTCTACTACTAAAACTACAAAAAATTAGCTGGGCATGGTAGCACATGCCTGTAATCCCAGCTACCCAGGAGGCTGAGGCAGGAGAATTACTGGAACCTGGGAGGTGGAGGCTGCAGTGAACCGAGATCGCGCCACTGCACTCCAGCCAGGGCGATGGAGTGAAACTCTGTCTCAAAAGAAAAAATAAATAAAGCTTCTGGTTTTTTAAAAAGAAAAAATAAATAAAGCTTCTGGTTTTTAAAAAGAGAAGCTGTAGACTGCGAGAAAATATCTGCAAATCATGAATCTAATAAAGAGTGTTGTTTCAAGGTCTAATATCCAGCATCGATAAGGAACTGTTTCATCCCCATTAAAAGGAACTGTTTCATCCCCATTAAAAACAAAGGACATGAACAGACACTTTTCAAAAGACAAGCATGTGGCCAAGAAGCATATGAAAAAAACCTCAACATTACTGATAATTAAAGAAATGCAAATTAAAACCACAATGAAATACCATCTCACACAGTCAGAATAGCTATTATTAAAAAGTCAAAAAATAACAGACGCTGGAGAAGTTGCAGAGAAAAAGCAACATTTATACACTGTTGGTGGGCGTGTAAATTAGTTCAACCATGTGGAAGACAGTGTGGTGATTCCTTAAAGACCAAAAAACCAAAGTAGCATTCAACCCAGCAATCTCATTACTGAGTATATACCCAAAGGAATATAAACCATTCTATCATAAAGACACATGCATATGTATGTTTACTGCAGCACAATTCACAATAGCAAAGACATGGAATCAACTTAAATGCCCATCAGTGATAGACTGGATAAAGAAAATGTGGTATGTATACCATGGAATACTATGCAGCCATGCTCCTTTGCAAGAACATGGATGGAGCTAGAAGCCATTATCCTTAGCAAACTAACGCAGGAACAGGAAACCAAATACCGCATGTTCTCACTTATATGTGGGAGCTAAATGATGAGAACACATGGACACATACAGGGGAACAACAGACACTGAGGCCTATCAGAGGGTGGAGGGAGGGAGAAGGGAGAGGATCAGGAAAAATAACTAATAGGTACTAGGCTTAGTACCTGGGTGATGAAATAATCTGTACAACAAACCCCAGGACACACGTTTACCTATACAACAAACCTGCACAGGTACCACTGAACTTAAAAGTTTAAAAAAAAAAAAAAAGTTTCCTGAATATATAAGAAAACAACCTGATTTTTTAAAAATTGGCAAAAGCTTTGATCAGGCCTCACTGAAGAAGATACACAAATAGCAAACACACACATGAAAAGATCATTAGTCACTAGGGAAATGTGCAATGAAAATCTACTACACATCTATTAGAATGGCTAAAATTAAGACTAACCATACCAAGTTTATTACAGTGTGGAACAAGAACAACACTCACACTGCTGGTGGAAATGTAAAATGCTACAATCACTTTGGAAAAAAAATTTGGCAGTTCCTTAAAAAGTTAAATGTACACCCACCACATGATCTAGCCATTTCACTCCTAGGTATTTGCCCAAGAGAAAGGAAGGCATATGCCCATACAAACACTGTTCACAAATGTTCCAATTTAGTTGTAATTGCCCCAAACTGGAGCCAATCAACATGTCCATCAGTAGGTGAATGGATAAACTACGATACGTCCACACAATATGTGTGGGAATATGACTCATCAGTGAAAGAGAATGTACTATTGACACACGCTTCAATGTGGATGAATCTCCAAATAAAGATGTTGAGTGAAAGAAGCTAGACAAACAAAAAGCACCGTATGATTCCATTTATATAAACTCTAGAATCAAACTAATTTATAGTGGCAGAAAGGTCATTGTTTGCCTAAGGCTGTGGGGGGCGGGTCGGGGAAGAGGTAGGGCTAGGGGTTAGAGGAAGGGATTACCAAGGAGCATGAGGAAATTTTGGGGTGTGATGGGTATGTCTGTTGTCTTGATTGTGGTAATAGTGTCACCACACTTTAAATCCATCAATAAAGCTGTTAAAAAAATGGCATAGAGAGATTAAGTAACTTGGCCAAGGTCTCACAATAATAACAAAATGCCATCAAGTAGATATACCATATTTAATGACTCCCCTATTATTGGATATTGTGTTGCTGTCAATTAGAAATAATACTGTGATATAATCGCTCTGTGTTGGGCATCTTTAATTATATTGAAGTCTATTTCCTTTTTTCCTTAAGCCAGGTTTCAAGAAGTAAAATTACTAGATGGGCCAAAGAGTATGTACATTTCAAAGGCTATTAACCAAGAGGGTCTCCAGGAAGCTTGTAACAAGACCCACGCCTCTCAGTCACTTCTGTAGCCCATTTTTTACTACCACACCTCCTTATCAGGAAGGGGTAAGTAGATTCCTTTTTGCCTCTCATTTTTGCTCATGAATTCCCCATTCCTGACTTCCTGTGGAA
This sequence comes from Theropithecus gelada, assembly GCF_003255815.1. NCBI lineage: Eukaryota > Metazoa > Chordata > Mammalia > Primates > Cercopithecidae > Theropithecus > Theropithecus gelada. The sequence continues at coordinate 82,810,140 of NC_037668.1, forward strand.
ACACAAAGGGTTCCCCGGAGCTATTATGACCCATCTCTCTCCTGGTGGCTGTGAGGCTTAAGGACAGCAATGGCACGGAGTATCTTCTATGACTGTGGGCATTGGTCCTGTCCACTCTGGGATGCCCTTGGCTACAATCATTTCCCTATGAGTCATTTGCACCAGGGGCAGAGCCCCACCTGCTCCCAGAGCCCGGAAAAGTGCTACTCTCACCTGTTTCTTGGTGTCCACTTCCAGAATGTCCATCAGGTTGATCATGATGTTTTTGTGCGTCTTCTTGTACTTCCCGACACGTAGTGAGACAGTGAGCCAGCCAGGGCGCCCCGTGCACATGAAGGTCTTGCTGCCCTGCTCCTTCCATTCCCGCACCTGCAACCACAGGACAGAGGGTGAGCTGGCCCCACTGGGGATCCCCCGAGCAGCCTGCAGCCCTGCTTTCATCGAAAGGGAGCTGGGAATGATGCCTCCATCAGGCACTGGAGAAACAGAACGATGAAAAGACCTGCTGGCCCTACCCTCTGGCACCTCCCTGGCCAGCAGGGCTAACAGAAAAGCCAACATATTGCTACACCATAAGGCAGAATGATGAAAGAGCTAGAATAGAGGATCAAAGTGTTCTGAAAACATTAACTCTAGCTGGGAAGTTCAGAAAAGGTTTTGTAATGGTAATAATAGCAAGTATAAAAATGATGACCATTTACGGAGTATTCCCAACACACTAGGCATCTCCTTGCACACTGTCTTGTGTAATTCTTACAACAGTCCCAGGAAGTTAGGATGACATCCTTTTTTTGAGGATGAGGAAACTCAAAAGCAAAAGAACTTGTCCAAAGTCACACAATTGGTAAATGGCAGAGCAGAGATTCATAGCCAGGACTGTTTGACTTCAGGACAGGAAGGATAGATGGGGCTGTGGTAACAGTTCACAGGGTAATAGCTAACATGTATGGAGGCTTATCACATGCCAAGGCCTGTTTAAACATTTGTATATGTTAACTCATGCATCACTTTGAGGGGGAGAGGAGGAGCAGGGAAGGACCACCAAGCCTATAGAAGGAAGAGGTTTTACAAAACCTCTAAGGTAAGTGACCAGAGCACAAAACACAGAACAAATGGCCCATGGATGACAAGCCCACCAGAAACGCAGGATGAAGTATTTCTTTTCTGCTGAGATAGACAAGTGCAGGTAGGTGGATATTTGTGGTTTTGACCTGTGACCCTCCATTTCCTCTTCATCCACTTCAAAAATCCCCTTCATCCACTTCAAAAATCCACCAAAGTGGATTTCCTTTGGTCCAAGTGAGATTGATTCTACTCCCCTGCCCCACGAGGTGGGTACGTGACTGAGGTCTGATTCTATCCTTCTGGCCAAAGAGACAGGTTAAGGGATGGGTCTATGACCCAAGTCAAGCCAATGAGACCAGTTCCAGGACAGCCACTCTCTCTTTACTGGGGTTGCTAAGCTGGTTGGATATGAGCCAGAAACTGTTGGGGCCTCTCCAAGGAGAGAGGCTCCAGAGAATGAAGTCAACCTAGAAAAGCAGGGCCAACAGATGGCAGAGGGATGGACAGATGGAGATGGGGGACAGAGATCCTGGATCCAGCCATGCCTGATCCAGTTGTACTCCCAGACTTTTCAGGACCTGAGCCAATAAAATCCCTTTTTGCTCAAGTCAGTTTGAATTGAGTTTCTTTCACTTGCAACCAAAAGTCTGGTCAAATACTGGTCAGGTCTCCCGGAGAAGGCTGCACTGGGGCTGGCCAGGCAAACAGCTCAACATGGGGAAGGACTATCCTTTGATCAGAGGCCAGGGAGCCAGTAGGGGGCAGGTATTAAGGAAGAGATTCCTGTGATTTGGGGGAAAAGGGATGATAGGTGGGATTCCATGACCAACCAGGTTTTGTCCCTGCCTGAATCTGCAGCCATGGAGTTTGATACAAGCCCAGAGATGGGAGCGAGTGATTAGGGGTGCTGCATTTAAGCTGGAGGCCAAAGAGAGAGCCCAGAAAAAAGGGCAACTGGGTCAGACAGCTATTACAAGCCAGGTGTGAGGCAACTAAACCAGACCTACAGGGGGGAAGGGAAAGCCTGGGAAAGAAGAAATGTCAGAGTTCAGGCTCTGAAATCAAGCTAACCCAGGTTCCAGCCCCATTTACTGACTACTCTTCCTGAGCACATGACTCACACTCTGAAACTCAATTTTCCCTGTTTGCAAAATAGGCACAACATCTACCAGGGTTGCTGTGAGGATGGCAATGGCACATGGCAGGTCTGGGGTAGAGGCTAGTCCAGCTGGGCCCCTGTCTTTCTGCTCACAGTGAACCTTGTGGCTTAGCTGAGATTAATAAGCACTCGCTAGGCTGTATTGAGCCAGGTCCTACGGGCCACAGGCGAGTCACATAACAGTCCCTGATTTCTAGGAGCTCACAGTCTGACAGGGGAGACAAGCAGGTAAATGGAGAATTTGAACTCGAGAAAACAGCTAGGAAGCAGGGTGCAGGTGGGGAGGGAGGACAGGCAGAGGCTCTGGAGCCATGACTGCGACCAGCAAAATCCAGAGCTACAGGGCAAAGTACTTCCAGACACTGGGTTCTCCCACCAGGCCCCAGGTCTTATGCCTCATGGGAATGTCTCTCCGCATCCATCTTCATGCTCTTGCCTACAGCACCCAGCGCGGAGCAAGCAGAATATGGAGGCTGCTACACCTACGGAAGGGTGTCAGCAGGAAACAGAAGCTCTGCAACCTGATGCCAGCAAGAGAGGAACATAAGGAGAAGCAGAGGGAGTCAAGAAACTGCCCAGGTCCCTGGATGCAGAAGAGGCTCCACTGTGAGCCACAGCAGGTCACAGGCTCCGTGGGTGCCTGAGGAACTGAGAGATGGACCGACTGCCTTTGTCAAGGAGTGAGACCTCCGTCACCAGAGGCTGTGCGGCTCTTCCCTCCCGCTTCTGGGCTGGGTTCTACCTTCTTGCTTTAGTCTTCTATCCTAAACCCAATCAAAAGCGTCTTGCTGCTACAAAATAAAGTCCAAACTCGGCCTTGGCATCAAGGCCTCCCTCCAGCCTAGCACCAAACGGACTTTCCGACGTTCTCCCGCTTGCGCCCTGCACTTTTAGGCTTCCCAGCCTTTGCTCACACCAGTCCCTCCACCTACACACCTTCCCCCAATCATTTCCCATACTTCCCAATCTCTAGACCCAGCTCCACCTCCCGGAAGCCCTTCCTTCTCTGAAATGTTTGGGCCAGGTGAGAGTTACCTGAGTGCTGCGCACCTCCCCCTCTTTCCCTTCTTCATCTCCCTCCAGGTACCCGCATATGCCCTGCATACAGTGGGCACTTTGCCTGTTCTGCTCCCCTGACCCCATCACATTTTTGTTTCGTTTCAACCCCTCTCCAACGCCAGCTCCCCACCCCCCCGGGAAGTCCAGGCCGCCCCCGCACCGCAGCTCCCGTCACCACCTCGCGTCCCGCTATCCCCGCGCACGCCGCCCCCAGCCCTGAGTCCCGGTCGCACCCGGCGCCGCTCACCTGCTTCTGGATGTCCCGCACGCGCTGCTCGTGCAGGCGCGGCGCGCTGCTGAGCTTGAACACCACCCAGGCGCGCACGTAGTAGTAGATATCGAAGATGAGCGACAGCGGCAGGAGGAAGAGGCACACGAACACCCAGCGCTGGTGAATGAGCACGAACTCCAGCCCCTTCACGCGCACCCACAGCAGGAATAGCAGCGCGCACACGGCCAGCGACACGGCGGGCTCCATCATGCGGCGCCGCGCGGGGAGGGCTGCGGGCTCGCGCCCCCTGTCACTGCCTTCAGCTCCGCGCCTGGCCAGCTCTGCGCCAGCCGCCTGCCGCCAGGGGAGCCCGGGATCGCCCGCCGCCTCGCGATTGGCTCGGGTCGCCGAGGTCCGGTGGGCCGAGACCCGGGCGGCGACCAATGGCGAGCCGCGCCGGGGATCGGACCAGGAACCCGCAGCTTTCATTGGCTGCAGGAGTCGGGCCGCTCCACCCTTTTCTCCCCGCCGCCGCGCGAGGCGGGGGTGGCAGGGACTGGGTGCCGGTGGGGTCCGCAGCGGATACCGGGGGCGGGCGGCTGGCGCTCAGGGCCTCCGGCCCTCGGGGCTGCGGGCCGCCTCCTCCAAACGCGCCTTAAGCGGTTTTGCAGTGGCTTTCCGCCCGAGGGCTGGGAGGCGCCCCGGCCCTGAGTCAGTCATCCTTTGGCCGGGCAGGCGGTTCCCGGGCGCGGAGGATGGAAACCTGGCGATAACCTCAGCAGGTCGTCGTGCCACTCGGTGTGCGCAAGGCCTCCAGAGGCATCTTTTCATTTTTAGGGGTCGCTTTCCACGAATTCATTTGAGCTACACAGCAGTCCTGGGCGGTGGGGAGTGGTGAGCTCCATTGTATACACCTGGAAGCAGCCCAGAAAGGTGAAGACCTGTTCGTGAACTCCAGAGGCCATTGGAAGCGTGGAAGGCTATGGCTGGCACTCTTCCTCTTTTTCCAGTTGACTGAGGCAGATCGAGGCCCGGAGGAGAAAGAATGAAGGAAGGCATTTCAGCCCGAGTAAACTCTCCAGACCCTCTCTGTGCCAGGCAGTGTTGCAAGCTTCGGGTAGGGTGGTGAGCAAAGCAGATGGCCCTGCCCTCACTCAGCAACCAGTGTAGAGGAGCTGCCACAGTTACCAGCAAAAGCTGAAATCCAGCGCCGTTTGCATTTCATATGGAATTTTAGGAAGTTTTCGAGACGTTTTAGTTTAGAAGCTAAACATGACATACCAAGCTCTTCTCTGTCTGGCCTTGCATACCTATCCAGTTCCCTCTCCATTCATCTCTGCCCTGACATGCACTCTTAGAAGGCCCCCTGGGCCTCAGCATTCCTCATTTTTGCCCTGCTGGTCAAGCTAGTACCTCTGAATGCCCTTTCCCATCCCCTTCTCGGAGTTCACGTCACACATTCCGAAGCCAGCTCAGGGCCACCTCTAAAACATTTATAGCACTCCCCTCCCCAACCAGGTGCTCATTAAATAGTGTGCATCCTTGTCACCGTTCTTTCATATTATTTTATAATTGTCTCTTTGTGTATCTCTCACCCCCACAGACTGAGCCTTAGGGCAAACAATGTCTTGTTCACTTTTGTCCTTCCAGCTTCCAGCACTGTGCTTTGTGCACAGTAAACACTCCAGCGGCTGTTGACCAATGAATGAATGAAGATCGTAGGCTCAAATATTCAAGTTATCAAAGTGCAAAGAATGAGAGGTTGTTTGCACTGGACTTCAAAAATAAATAGCCTGGACCTGTACTGTCTTACACAACAGCTATGAGCTACTGGTATGTGGCTAGTCCAAGCTGAAATGCCCTTTAAGAGTAAAACACACACTGGATTTCAAAGACTTAGTACACAGAAAAAATGCAAAATAGTTCATTAGTAATTTTCATGTTAATGACGTGTTGAAATAACATTTTGATATACTGGGTTAAGTAAAATGTAGTATTAGAATGAATTTCACCTGTTTTATTCACTTTTTTAAGGTGTCTACTAGAAAATGTAAAATTACAGATTTGTCTTGTATTACATCTCTAGAAGCACCAACCAACAGGGGACCCTGAAGTATGAAGAGGAAAGCCGATGTGAAAAATGCCTCTCCCTGGTTCTGTCTGACTCTGTTAGAGAGGGCTTTGCTTTAGAAGCTTAACTGTTCTGATTATTTTGGGGGCATGAGGTAATCTGGAAAGTAAAGTTCAACCTAAAAATTAACTGAAGTGTTGAGTGTTGTGTAGGAGAAACAGTGGAAATTACTGGTTAAGCAGAATAGTTTTATACTTGGGTAGAGAAGGATGGAGTCCCAGAAAGTAGATAAAACTGATCTTTAGGAAACAATTCACAAAAAAGGAAACGAATAAAGTACTCAGGTTGGGTGTAGTGGTTCATGCCTGTAATCTCAGCACTTTGAGAGGCCAAGAGGGGCAGACTGCTTGAGCCCAGGAGTTCAAGACCAGCCTGGGCAACATAGCAAGACCCTGTCTCTCCAAAAAAAAAAAAAAAAAGAAGAAGAAACAAAAAAGAAGAAGAAGAAGCAGAAAAAAAGGCTAGGCATATGTGGCATGCACTTGTAGTCTCAGCTACTCAGGAGGTTGAGGTGGGAGGATCACTTGAGCCTGGGAGGTCAAGGCTGCAGTGAGCCATGATCACGCCACTACATACCAGTGTTAGCAACAGGCTATCTCAACAACAACAGTAAAAAAGTGAACAAGCACTCAGAACAATTGTTTGTTCAGTGTGCATGTTTCTCATTCTCTTTTCCTGCTTACCCTCCTCATATTTCTGATTCTTCTTTTCTCGAATCTCCACAAACTCTAATCCTTTGGGTTGCTTTTATCCAGGTAAGGAAAACAGTCACTTGAGTTGAGCCAATTAATTAATTTTTTAAGTTACCATATAGTAAAACTGCTTAATCTTTGTACAGCTGATGAATGTTAGCGTGATGAGGAGTACTACCACAATGAGGATACAGTGTAGTTCCACCACCCAAAAAGCTCCCTCTGCTGCCCCTTTGTAGTCATACTCTCCCCCACCTCCTAGCCCCTGGCAATCATTGTCCTGTTCTGTCACTAAAGTTTTGTTTTTTTCCAGAAGGTCATATGAATGGAATCATATGATATATAACCTTGGACCCACTAATTTTTGCTGGAGTCAAAGCAGCTCTCTTTGTCAGGAAATCTACTCATATTATACATCACTTACAGAGTCGATGGAGCATGCAAACAGTCAGAATGCTTAGGAATAGGATGTTCTGGGCAACAACTTTTCAGGTTAACTAGGTAAACCCCTTTTATAGTTTGACCACGTAGCAATCTTTCTACGTTGTGAGTCTCTACTTCGTTCTTGATAAATAGAGTCTAAAGAACACAGGTTTTTTTTTTCTTTCTTCAATTAAAGAGCACGATAAACACCAGAGTCCTAACAAATTGCATTTCTTATATTTGTACAGGGCAGCTACTGAGATCATTTGATCTTTACAACCAGTCTGAGGAGTGGCAATGCAAGGAATTATTAATATGTGTTATTTTTAATAAATGGGGACATTTAGACTCAGGTTAAGTGACTTACCTGATCAATGTCTTATTCTGGTGAATAGAGAATTCTGATGCAGTTGGTCTGCAAACCACACTTCACACAATAATCAAGGGAGCAGATTCAAATGATGGAAAGATCCAGAAAATGGGAGCCATTCATGTGGTTCTGTTCCATAGATATGAAGTAGAAGTTTTAGAATAGGGTTTGTTGAAGTGTGGTTTGCAGACCAACTGTATCAGAATGCTTGCTAAAATGCAGTCCTAGACTCTACCATATCCCACTGAAGCTAAATCTCCAGAGGTGGGGCCAGAAATCTACTTTGTAAGAAGGCTTCTACGTTATACTTATTCAGGCTAAAATTTAGGAGATTGGACTGAGTATTAATCCTGGAACTTCTTTAAGAATATTACCTTTGGACCGGGCGCGGTGGCTGAAGCCTGTAATTCCAGCACTTTGGGAGGCCGAGACGGATGGGTCACGAGGTCAGGAGATCGAGACCATCCTGGCTAACACTGTGAAACCCCGTCTCTACTAAAAAATATAAAAAACTAGCCGGGCGAGGTGGCGGGCGCTTGTAGTCCCAGCTGCTCAGGAGGCTGAGGCAGGAGAATGGCGTGAACCCAGGAGGCGGAGCTTGCAGTGAGCTGAGATCCGGCCACTGCACTCCAGTCTGGGTGACAGAGCGAGACTCCGTCTCAGGAAAAAAAAAAAAAAAAAGAATATTACCTTTGTTTGACTGGGCACGGTGGCTCACGCCTGTAATCCTAGCACTTTGGGAGGCCGAGGAGGGCGGATCACGAGGTCAGGAAATCGAGACCATCCTGGCTAACACGGTGAAACCTTATCTCTTCTAAAAATACAAAAACTTAGCTGGGCGTGGTGGCAGATGCGTGTAGTCTCAGCTACTCGGGAGACTGAGGCAGGAGAATGGTGTAAACCCGGGAGGTGGAGCTTGCAGTGAGCTGAGATTGTGCCACTGCACTCCAGTCTGGGCGACAGAGCAAGACTCCATCTCAAAAAAAAAAAAAAAAAAAAAAAAGAATATTACCTTTGTTTAAAAATAAAGCCCTAACAGGCCAAGGTTGATGGCTCATGCCTGTAATCCCAGCACTTTGGGAGGCCCAGCGGAGGCAGGTCACTTGAGGTCAGGAGTTCGAGACCAGCCTGGCCAACATGGTGAAACCCCATCTCTACTGAAAATACAAAAATTAGCGTGGCATGGTGGTGCACACCTATACGCCTATAATCCCAGCTACTTGGGAGACTGAAGGAGGAGAATCACTTGAACCTGGGAGGTTGAGGCTGCAGTGAGCTATGAACAGCACAGCTATACTCCAGCCTGGGTGATAGACCCTGTCCAAAACAAAAAAGAAGTCCAAATGCAGGTTGACCAAGAGTTGGTTAATTCATTGGTCCAGTGACAATTCGAAAGACCCAGTTCTTTTTATCTTTTGCCTACTCTGTCTTCTCAGGTTAACTCCCCTGATGATGGCAGAGCAGCCATGTTGCAGGTGCTACATCAGATACAGTAACATCTAGCAAAATAAGGGGTACCAATTTCAGATGGAAATTAACCATTTCTGCAGCACATTCATTCAACGATTTTAAATGTGTGGGAATTGTGCAAAATGCTGGGGACACAGTAGCGAATTAGACACAATTCTTGTCCTGACAGATCATGTGTGGATCTAGGTAATCAACAGATAATTATAAATCAACATAAGTACTATGATAAGTGTACTATGGAAGCACCTGATGATATCTATCTATCAATCTATCGATAGGTAGATAGATAAAGTTATGTGCAGCCCCGAAGGGCTTCTGAGAGGAAGTGATGACTAAGCAGAGATACCGTAGGATAAGTGGAAGTTAGCCAGGTGAAGTATTGGGTCTAAGGAATAAGCATTCCAGAACAGGGATGCCATGTGCAAAAAGCTCAGAAGCAAGTGAGTAGATGTGATATTTGGGGGAATTGAAAGTTTATCCTGTACAGTACAAACAATAGAGAACTACTGGAAGAGTTTTGAAGAGAGAGTACCACCATCATCACAATATTTAGGACAATTGCTCTGACTGCAGGGAGACAAATCAGTGGTAAGCAGGAGTGAGGCCAGGTAGGATGCCGACAAAAATCCAGGTGAGAAGTGATGAGGTTACAAAGTTAAGGTGGTATCAGTAGAAATGGAAAGTAGATGAATAGTTAGAGACAGATTGAAGGAGAAGGTAGGAAAAAAGAAGAGGAGTCAAAAAGAAGAGGAGTCAAAGATGAGTTCTGGGCATTTAGATTGGATGACAAGGATGTTTACCAGCATGGCAGAGAATGTAGGTTTAGAATCAGTCTTGGGGTTAGAGTGGGAGGTAAGAGGAATTAGAGGTCATCCGGTATGGTGAAAAGAAATGATAACTGAACATCTTCAGGGTGTGCATAGCAAAGCCACAGAGTACGTCTCCTGTATCCTTTCCCTTTGGGTTGCTGATGTCTTCTTCCCAAGATGTCAATGAATCAATCTGACAAATTAGCCCTTACTAAAGCATGGCTATCTTTGAAGCAATAATATTTTCTTGAAAGGAGATTAATAACAGCTATAACATTGTGTTTTATGTAAAAATCATTATATTGCTTCTGTAAACATGGCATATGCTTTTCTAAACAGTTCAAACTGTATAGGGAAATACAGAGAAGAAACTAAAAATTGACTCATTCCATCATGCAGATGACTGAAGTTCACATTTTCATGACATTCCTTTTAGACATATCTCTAGACCCATATACACATATGTATAGTATTTAATAAAATAAGAGCAACTCTACAGGAGCTTTACAATTTGTTTTTAAAAAATTTAACAATATACTATAGACATATGGTTTCTTTATATTCCACTGTGTGTATTCAGGTGTATGTGTATAGGTGTGTGCACACCCATATGTGTGTAGCTTAATTTACTCAAAGAGTCTATTATTGAAAGACATTAAAGTGTTTTTAAAGTTTCGTTATGATGAGCAAAGTTTCAGTGAATTTTCCTTATTATTCACATTTTCAAACTGTCAACCTAAATAACAACGAGAGACTCTCTAAAAGAAATATATTTGGGAATAAAACATTGTGATGGGAATACATGTGCCATAGTAAGCTATGTGCATTTTCAGGGAGGTAAAGGAAGACAAAGATTTTTAAAGGAAAAAATGAGGAGGATTACACAATTGTTTTGAAATAATTATCCTTGGCTGCAAAGATACGTAACAAGGGTTATGCCTCACCGAGAGTACACAGGAAGTTGCTGGGCAGATGTCCTTGTAGAATCATTTTTTGTGTAAGCTTGTGATGGCCTTTAGTCCAAGGTTGTGGTTTTCGTAGTCTTTTTTTGTTATCTGGCATACATGATAACCCTCTTTTCATGGCCTTCCCAGCTCTATTTATCAGGGTTTTCTTGACATTAGTGAATCCATTTTGATGCTGACAACTGTTACAAAACGTAGAAAATTTTCTTAAAATAAATTTATATTTTAAAACCTAGGCCAGGCATGATGGCTCACACCTATAATCCCAGCACTTTGGGAGGCTGAGGTAGGAGGATAGCTTGAGTTCATGAGTTTTGAGACCAGTCTGGGCAATATAGCCAGACCCCATCTCTACAAAAAAACAAACAGCACATCCTATTGCAAAATCACTCTCTAAAAATGCTATCCACAGGATATAAGAATAACAATGTCTCCACCTTTTACATTTTTTTTTTTTTTTTTGCGATGGAGTCTCGCTCTGTTGCCCACACTGGAGTGCAGTGGCACGATCTCAGCTCACTGCAAACTCCACCTCCCTGGTTTACACCATTCTCCTGCCTCAGCCTCCCGAGTAGCTGAGACTACAGGTGCCTGCCACCATGCCCGGCTAATTTTTTTGTATTGTTAGAAGAGATAAGGTTTCACCGTGTTAGCCAGCATGGTCTCGATCTCCTGACCTCGTGATCCACCCGCCTTGGCCTCCCAAAGTGCTGAGATTACAGGCATGAGCCACCGCGCCTGGTCCCCAATGTCTCCACCTTTATATCACCATGATAAATCGACAGATAATTATAAATCGATTATAAAACAATGATCTCTTTGTTGTTTAAATGGTAGGAATTTCAGATACTTAGTTGGTGGCTCCACCTGGCCTTTCAGTATCTCCCATATCACACAAAAAAGGAATTTGCTTAAGACCAGCCCACCATGGAGGAAATAAATTCATCAGTCTCCTTTTCCAGACTGCCAAAATGTTTAGTTCTTAGGACTTTCTACATAAAAAAAAACAAGTGAATGTCCCAGACTGACCAGTCATAGTGATCCAAAGGCAGTCAGCAGAAATCAGTGTCATTACCATTTCTATCCTTGGTGCTGTGGCATCCCAGAGTATTTTCACCCTTTATGATCATTCTCAAGAGCAGTTCTTGCTGTTCCTTTGTGACTACAACCTTCTTTGTGGTCAGGTCAGTGACAAACTTTCTGACCAATGTTCTTGAGTCAACACTCATTCATTTAAGAAAGCAATCAATAAATCATTGAATGTCTATTAAACATCTTCAGAGTAATCATAAAGTTCGTACGTATTAGCTTGTATCCCCTGTTATTTATTAGTTTTAATTTTTTTCTGGGTGGAACTTTATGATACCAGGGGCTTATTTCATACCTTCCAGCTGTCATCATGGATGGAAAGGTGCAGAACATGGAAACTTTTACAACTGGGATGGAGAATGGAGGACAGCATGCTTAGGGACCTGTGGCTATGCTTTACTATAAGCCAGGCATGCTGCCAGATGCTGGACATAAAACAGAAAATGAGATGTTCTTTTTTTTTTTTTTTTTGAGACAGAGTCTCACTCTGTCGCCAGGCTGGATCTCTGCCTCCCAGATTCAAGCCATTCTCCTACCTCAGCCTCCTGAGTAGCTGGGATTACAAATGCATGCCACCACATCCAGCTAATTTTTGTATTTTTTTTTTTTTTTTAGTAAAGAGTAGGTTTCACCATGTTGGCCAGGATGATCTTAATCTCCTGACCTCGTGATCTGCCCACCTCGGCCTCCCAAAGTGCTGGGATTACAGGCATGAGCCACTGCTCCTGGCCGAAATGAGATGGTCTATGCCCGACCCTCATGGAGCAGGGCTTGTCAACCTCAACATTATTGACATTTTTGGTTAGATATTTCTTTGCTGTGGGGATGTCTTAGGTATTGCAGATTGTTTAGTAGTAGCTAGATGCCACTAGCACCCTCCACCAAGTTGTGACAACCAGAAATGCCTCCAGACATTGCCACATGTCCCTGAGGAGGTAAACTCTTTCCTGGTTGAGAACCACTGGTGTAAGGGTAAGACAGACAGAATGAGAAGTCACAAGTGAAATTCTTCTCAAGTTACACAGTAGAGAAATATAGACTGGTGAAGCAAGGACTTCATGAAGTCCAGGGCCTGACTGCTCAGAATGTGATCCTTGGACAGGCACTGCAGTCTGGATGACAGAGCGAGACTCCATCTCAAAAAAAAAAAAAAAAGTGAAGGCCCGGGCACGGTGGCTCACGCCTGTAATCCCAGTACTTTGGGAGGCTGAGGCAGGTGAATCACAAGGTCAGGAAATCAAGACCGTCCTAGCTAACATGGTGAAACCCCGTCTCTACTAAAAAGTACAAAAAATTAACCCGGCGTGGTGGTGGGTGCCTATAGTCCCAGCTACTTGGGAGGCTGAGGCAGGAGAATGGCATGAACCTGGGAGGTGGAGCTTGCAGTGAGCCGAGATCACACCACTGCACTACAGGCTGGGAGACAGAGAGAGACTCCATCTCGAAAAAAAAAAAAAAAAAAAGTGAATTAAATCACAAATATCACAAAATCTAGAAAAATAATGTTATATTTTAATTAACCTGCCAGATACACTTCTTTAATACTTTTCCCTCCTACATTTTGGGGCTACATTCTCTTTTATCATTTCTTCATGTGACGACAATTTTTTGGCATTTTATACAGACAGAATAAAATGATAATCCAGACCTTCTTCCAACATGGTTGATTAAAATTTATTTTTTTATTATTGATGTTTGGAACAGTTTTAGGTATATAAATAGCTATTGTTAATACTATGATACAATTTGATTGTTGTAAAATTTGGTAAAGACTCTGTTAAGTTTTTTTTTTGAGGTGGAGTCTCACTCTGTTACCCAGGCTGGAGTGCAGTGGCGAGATCTCGGCTCACTGCAACCTCCGCCTCCCGGGTTCAAGTGATTCTCCTGCCTCAGCCTCCCGAGTAGATGGGATTATAGGTGCCTGCCACCATGCCTGGCTAATTTCTGTATTTTTAGTAGAGATGGAGTTTCACTTGTTGGCCAGGCTGGTCTCAAACCCCTGACCTCAGGTGATCTGCCTGCCTTGGCCTCCGATGTGTTGGGATTACAGGCCTGAGCCACCGCACCCAGTTATTAAGTTTCTTTCAATTATGAGCTGTAAGGTTTCAAAGCATTTCAAATTTTCTCATGTGGTGAACAATCTCTGCTTTCTGAATTGAGTATACTCATTAACCAGGGCTTCAGGAGATGATCTATCAAGTGAGTAGCTCTGAAGCTGAAGTATCATTAATTTCATCTAAATACTTTTCTGTGTATGCAGTTTCAATGACAGACAATAAACTGAGCTGGGTCTTAAATGACAGACTCAGTCCTTGCCAAAAGGACAGTCATGGACCAATGAGGGGGAAGATATGAAAACAGCTAGCTATAAAGCAGGCAGTAGGAAGCACTAACAAACTTTACGACAAATACAACCTTCACTAAAAATACTGGGCATATCACATACATGTTCATAACGGTTTAAGATAGGCAATAATCCTTTCCATAAATGTTCATCAAGTGACTATTATGTGCCTAGCACTGCTAGGCATGGACTGAGAGGAAAGAGGAGTATATACAGCAGGTCCTCTGTCCCATGGATCTTAATTTAGTAGGTAAGATGTGTATGCAGAAAAAGCAATGCCAATCGCAGTAGTGGTAACAGCTCATATTTATTGAGCATGTGTTATTTGTCAGGCACTGTGATGATTAATTTTAGTGTCAACTTGACTGGGTTAGGGAATACCCAGACTGTCGATAAAGCAGAACAGAGCTGGCATTTGAATCAGTAGACTGAGCAAGGAAGATCCTCAGTGTGGGTGGGCACCATCCAATTGGTTGAAGTCCCAGATAGAACAAAAAGGCAGAGGAAAGATGATTTTGCTGTCTCTTCTGGAGCTAGGATACCTATATTCTCTTACTCTAGGTCCTCAGAAATTCAGGTTCTTCGGCTTTCAGATTGAGAAACTTGCTGTGGCCCCCTGAGGTCCTTGAGCCTTTGGTTTTGGCCTAAGAGTTACACTATCAGCTCCCCTGGTTCTCAGGTCTTCAGACTTGAACTTGGAATAAGCGAAGCCACTGGCTTCCCTGGTTCTCCATCTTATAGACAGCATACCATGGGACTTCTCAGCCTCCATAATTGCATGAGCCAATTCCCATAATACATCTCCTTTTATCTATCTATCTATCTATCTATCTATCTATCTATCTATCCATCCATCGATCTGTATCTGTCTGTCTATCTATCTGTCTATCTATCTATCTATCTATCGATCTATCTATCATCTATCTCTGTCTGTCATCTATCTATCTATCTATCTATCTATCTATCTATCTATCTATCTATCCATCCATCCATCTGTATCTATCCATCCATCTATCTATCTATCTATCTATCATCTATCTCTGTCTGTCATCTGTCTATCTATCCATCCATTCATCCATCTATCTATCCTATTGGTTCTGTTTCTCTAGTGAACCCTAACTAATACAGGCACAGTTCTAAATGCTTTACATTTAAATATAATACAATAATGTGATTAAATACAATAGTAAAAGTAGAATGTGCTAAATATTATACTTCACAAGTGGTCCAATACTGATTAAGTACTTAAAAGGAGGGAAAATCTTCTGACTCAATAATAATAGGTATTGAGCACCTGTTGTGCACCAGGCTTGACACACCCATCATCTCAATATAATCCTTAACACATCTCCACCAAGTGGACATGCCCTCCATATATCAGTGTTCAGAGAAGTTAGGGAGCTGGTCCGAGGAGAGTAAGTGGTGGAACCAGGTGCTGGACACTGGACTTCTTAGGAAAGATGTCACAAATCAGGCACTGATGGCCAGAATGGGTCTCAGTTTTGTTCAACTTAAATATAGGATACAAGCATGTAGTCCAATAGACCAAAGAAGAGTAAAAGTGTTTTAACAAAAATAGCAGCCTCCTGCTCCTCTCTTCCATACCCCAGCCCTGCTTTTTCCTCTTGCATCTGGTTCCATTTGGCAGGACAGCTCCCTGAGAGCAATGACTGTCCCCTAATCTCTGTGTGCCCAGTGCCCAACCCAGGCCAGTGTCCTGAAGTCAACTGGTCCTTAGTTTGATCCTTTTATTTTTATTTTTTTAAAGACAGGATCTTGCACTATTGCCCAAGCTGAAGTGCAGTGGCATGGTCATAGCTTACTTGCAGCCTCAAACTCCTGGGCTCAAGTGATCCTCTCACCTCAGCCTATAGAGTAGCTAGGACTACAGGTGTGCACTACCACACCCGGCTAATTTATTTATTTTTTGTACAGATGGGGTCAGGCTATGTTGCCCCAGTCTGCTCTCAAACTTCTGTCCTTAAGCAATCTTCCCACCTTGGCCTCCCAAAGTGCTGGGATTATAGGCATGAGCCACTGCCCTCGGTACCCAGCTTGATTCTTGAGTAAGAATCATTTCAGTTTCTTCTCACAAAGTCAGAACATTAAAAAAAAAAATTAGTGAGTAAGCATAATATACAAAAATATTTCCACTTAGTGGTCAGACTAACAGTAGCTTACTGTTGAAAACACCAACAAAACCAGGTGAAAGTTAGCCATACCCATTTCATTCAGATAGTCCCAGCTGGTGTCCTGGCTCTTCTCTCCATTATCCTTGAGCAAGTTATTCAGCCACTCCAGATAAGTTCTGGCATGTGTTAATTCTCCATGAATATCTGTCATTACCATTTCCTAACAGAAAGGAGCAAATGTCTTTGATCATTTACTAAGCCTATGCCCACATTTTTTGGCAGGGATAAACTATCCAAAAGTCACAGACTATTGACTTAAATGAATGTATGGAATGAAAGCACTGATTTAATAAGCTCGGTGGCATGACATTCTCAGGGCATGGGTGAGGAGGAAGCTGACGCAGGAGCAGAGATGCTAATGGTGGTGAGAGCAAACTGCAGAGGCAGCAGGATGGCTGTGCACACAACAGAAAAGCAGCGTGGGGGTTTAATGAGGGACACACAGTCCTCTTTCTTAAGTAGCCTCCTGGAGGGCATGACCATGAGTTTGACAGCTCTTTATAGCAGTAGGTGCAGATAATGATCACTTGAAGTATCAATAAAAGTGTCAATCAAAAAAATATGTTCAGAGAAGCACCCAGCCAGGCCAAAAAAAAAAAAAAAAAAAAGTGTATAATGTTTTTTAAAAAGACACCTGAGAACCCGTTTGACTTTGGGAGAACTGTTTTAAAGAAACCCACTCAGTCCAAACTCTTACACACTAAGAAGCAGTGCTTTCTAGATTTTAGGAGTTCACGGCCCAAAAAAGAATTTAAAAAAATTAAGGCCCACCACAGGGCTGCCAACTTGTTATTGTGGCACGTAAAGACACTAAGAAACAACCAACGAAAGAATCACCACCTACTCTTGTCATATTTTCATAGAAGATAGGACATTAATGTCAGAAACAATAGGAAGATCCCAATCTTAGCATAAAGGATAGTCCTTCAAATGGAATACATTTAGCATTATGAAAAGCTTGCTACATTTCATATTTTTTCTGACTTTCCTGTAATTTCTGGAAGCATTGCCACGAACCAACCAAATGGACCCTGCATTTAGAAACTACTATCCTCTAATGCTGGTTTTCAAAGAATGGGCTGTGGGCCAGCAGTGTCAGCATAACATGGGAACCTGCCAGAGATACAAATTATCAGGCCCCATACCGGGCTGAAGCAAAAGTTCTGGAAGTGGGCCCAGCAACCTGTGTTTTGACAAGTTTTCCAGGTAGTTCTGACATGCCCAAGTTTAAGAATTAACTGTTGTGAAAGGAAAATATCTTGGGGCCCCAAGGTCACTAAGCTTGAAGGAAAACTCAAACTGGAAATGGCTCAGGACAAACCTGCCTCCCATTCTATTCCAAGTTCTCTCTCTGTTCACTGAGATAAATGCATATCTGATTGCCTGCTTTGGAAAGGCTAATCAGAAACTCAAAAGAATGTAACTATTTATCTCTCCCCTATCAGTGACCCGGAAGCTCCCTTCCACTTTCCCTTAGAGTCTTCCTGCCTTTGCTTCAAGTTGTCCCGCCTTTCCAGACCCAACCAATGTACTTCTTACATATATTGACTGATGTCTCATGTCTCTCTAAAATGTTTAAAACCAAGCTGTGCCCCAACCACCTCGGGCACATGTCGTCAGGACTTCCTGAGGCTGTACAATGGATGTGTTTCCTCAACATTGACAAAATAAACTTTCTAAATTAACTGAGACCCAGCCGGGTGTGGGGGCTCATGCCTGTAATTCCAGCACTTTGGGAGGCCAAGGCAGGCAGATCATCTGAGGTCAGGAGTTCGAGACCAGCCTGGCGAACATGGAGAAACGCCATCTCTACTAAAAATGCAAAAATTAGCCGAGCACAGTGGCACGTGCCTATAATCACAGCTACTCCAGCCTGGGCGACAGAGCAATACTCTGTCAAAAAAAAAAGGAAAAAAAGAAAAAAAAGAAAAAAAAAGAAACGTTTCTATGTGAGTTACCTCAGGTGGTTGGAAACTGCCAGACTAATCTCCTTAGTCCCAGTTCTGCCCTCTTGAGCCACAGTCTCCCCCACTTGACAATGCTGTATACATTTGAAGATGACTATTCCATCTCCCTTCTCTGTGCTCTTAACGCAGCCAGTAGTCTTAATTGGCCCTCGCTTTCACTCGCGTCTGTGTGAAGAGACCACCAAACAGGCTTTGTGTGAGCAACAAGGCTGTTTATTTCACCTGGGTGCAGGCCGGCTGAGTCCAAAGTCAGCGAAGGGGGGTGGGGTGAGGCCGTTTTATAGGATTTGGGTAGGTAAAGGCAAATTACAGTCAAAGGGGGGTTGTTCTCTGGTGGGCAGGAGTGGGGGTCACAAGGTGCTCACTGGGGGAGCTTTTTAAGCCAGGATGAGCCAGAAGAAGGAATTTCACAAGGTAATGTCATCAGTTAAGGCAAGGACTGGCCATTTTCACTTCTTTTGAGGTGGAATGTCATCAGGCCATTTTTCACTTCTTTTGTGATTCTTCAGTTACTTCAAGTCATCTTCATACCCTGCAGGTCACAGGGGATGCGATGGCTTAGCTTGGGCTCAGAGGCCTGACAATCCTGCCTTCTTATATTAATAAGAAAGATAACATAAAATAGTATTGAAGTGTTGGGACAGAGAAAAAAAAATTGTTTTTGTGGGGCGTGGCATGGAGAGATAATGGGCAATGTTTCTCAGGGCTGCTTTGAGTGGGATTAGGGGTGGCGTGGGAACCTAGAGTGGGAGAGGTCAAGTTGAAGGAGGATTTTGTGGTAAGGGGTGATATTGCAGGGTTGTTAGAAGGAGCATTTGTCTCACAGAATGATTGGTGATGGCCTGGATACGGTTTTGAATGAATTGAGAAACTAAACAGAAGATACAAGGTCCAAATAAAAGAAGGAGAAAAATAGGTATTACAGGACTTAGAATTGGGAGGACCCAGGACATCCAATTAGAGAGTGCCCAAGGGGGTTCAGCATAATTTCTTGCTTGGTTGGCAAGTTTTTGGGCCCTATCCTTGAGTTTTTTTATGTTGTCATACACCAGGTCATATTGATTTAGGTAAAAACAACACTCTTCATTTAAAAATATACAGAGTCCTCCTTTTTCAGCAGTAAGTCAAGGCCTCGGTGGTTTTGGAGGACAACTGCAGCTAAAGAGTCAACTTGGGCCTGGAGGACTGTCAAACTTTGTGATGTGTCTGTGATGCTAGCAGAGAAGTCATTAGAGAGGCTACAGAAGGCCGTGACAGAGGTTGAAATGCCAGCTATTGCAGTACCAAGAGGAACAGTGGAGGCAGAAAGTCCTAAACCGGCAAGCAAGGGAATTAGTGGAATAACTCTTTTTTGTCATGTCAGTGTTATGAGGGTAACACGGAGCTCTTCGGTCCCATTTGCAAATTGAATTTTGGGAGTAAGGAAAACTAGTGTGCATGTGCCCGTCCAATTAGCAGGTAGACACATGTAGGTAGAGGATCCACAGAGGAAGAAGAGACCTTGTGCGAGGCAAAACTAGAAATGCAAAGTAAAAAGATGAGAAGGAGTGCTGAAAGGGGTGTCATGTACCCAGACTCCTAGGGATCCAGCTAGGGCGGCAGCCATCAGAGGTTGTAATGGGGACCAATGGGTTAACTGCGTAGAGGGGGAGGTTCGATTTTCATGGTGTATGAGAAAACATTGAGTGTCTAGAAGCAACCTTTCACTGTTATTTTCGGGGCTGGGTATAAGTAAACAAGAAGAGGGCCTGGGAGGAGAGTCTGATGAGCAAAGGGAAGGTAGCCAAGGATGGAGTGAAATACAGGGTAGGTGTCTTCCTAAGCAATAATTACTGCTAATATTTTTAAGTTTGCCAGTATTGATAGAGAGCTTATCTGTAATACGGAGCTGGAAGGTTCCAGTTGTTTCAGTGATGTGTGTAGTTGGGCTTTGGAGATGAAGAGTAAAGGAACATTGAGAAGGTGAAAGGTTACCCAGGGGAATTCCAGTGGGTCTTTGCCGAGAGATACATAAAGGAGCAGCCACAGGAATAGTAGTTTGTGTTGTGAGAGGTCCAAATATGGGGGGAGTAGAGTTGATATAAGGAGAAAGGTTTTTTAAGTAAGTGCAGAGGAGGGCGGCAGCTTGCTGATGTGAAATGTCTGGGGAGGTCTTGCTGGATCTGTCTAGAAAGTAAATGAGTTCTTCAGGAGAGTAAAAGTGAGGGCTGCTAAAGGAAGTTTGGAGGCGTAGGGAGATAGGAGATGTTGCCCAGTCTGTATGTAAGGCGAGGATAGCTGTGTAGGCACTGGAAGAAAGGGAAATGCAAAACCAGTCGTTGTTCACTAAGGAGGGATTAGAAACAGCTAGGAGAGAAAGGGTAACATTGATAGTGTGGTGGAGATAGCTGGGGAGAGGCAGAGGGTGGCATAAGAATGGGAATGAGAATAAAAGTGAGTATAAAAGTAAAGAATAGAACTTCATCAGGGCGGAAGTGTTGGAGGGTGCCCTGCCAGCAAAGATCATCTATCCACTCTAAGAGGGAGTGAAGAGTGGCGGTTTGGGGATAGCACCAGGAGATATCAGCTGTGATGACTTGGAGAAACAGTGTAAACCGGCAGTGTAAACAAGAGTAGGGCATTTATAAGTAGCTGAGAACGGAGAATAGGAGTATGGCTAGACAGAAGATAGTAGGGATGACTAGTGTTGGGGCTCAGTCCAAGTAGTGGGGGTGACTGCATAAAGCCCTGTTGCAAAAAGTAGGGTAAGGACGAACAGACCTAATAGAATGAAAGGATGTATTAGACTTATAAGGGTTATTACTGTTCTTCAGAAATGCGAGTGAGTTTAACGGAAGTAGGGGAGAGTACATGTGACTTCCGGGAGGAAGAGGAGAAATTAGACTGGCTGTCCGACGGACATAGCTTTATTCTGGAACGGTGAACCCAGTGGGGAGGATCCTGCAGGCGGATGGCAGTTGGGGTACTATCGATGACTAAGTAGGGTCTGATCCATCGAGGTTGTAGAGTTTGAGGGGTCAGATTCTTAACAAGAACTGATCGTCCGGCTAGGATGTCTTCGTATGGCTGAGAATCTGGAGTAGGCAAGAGAAGATTAGCAGCCTGGCGAATTTCCTGTCTAGCCTGCTGGAGGACTGGAAGATAGTGGCCTAGAGGGCTAGTGTCTGGGATGAGGTTGGGGCCGAGCAAGAATGTGCGTTCATATAAAAGTTCAAGTGCACTGTACCCTGTAGCCTCTTGAGGACAGGCTCTAATTCTGAGAAGGGCAAGAGGTAAAAGTACTGTCCAGTCCTTTTTTAAGTTGGAGGCTGAGACTGGTGAGCTTTAAAAGACCATTAGTCTGTTCTACCTTTCTTGAAGATTGAGGACGGTAAGGTATAAGAAGGTTCCACTGAATACCAAGAGCCTGAGAAACTGCTTGGGTGATTTGACTAGTAAAGGCCGGCCCATTATCAGACTATATAGAGGTGGGAAGGCCAAACCGAGGAATTATGTCTGACAGAAGGGAAGAAATGACCGTGGTGGCCTTCTTAGACCCTGTGGGAAAGGCCTCTACTCATCCAGTGAAAGCGTCTACCCAGACCAAGAGGTATTTTAGTTTTCTGACTCGGGGCATGTGAGTAAAGTCAATTTGCCAGTTCTGGGCAGGGGCAAAAGCAGGTATCCAAAGTCAAAAGTATCTAACCATGCCTAGGAAGAAAAGGAGTTGTTGTTTTGTAGAAGGTGTTGGGGTTTGAGAGATCAGTTGGACACGATTGGAAGGGAGACCACATGTGTTTTTATGAAGAATTATGCCGAGGTAGGTAACGGATGGAGTAATTTGATCTCCCGTCCTCCTGTCAGCCTGGTCTGGATGTCTTTTTATTATTAATCAGCAACTGCCACTTATTGCACGTTAGTTACCACGTACCACACCACCTAGGAATGTTCCATATGTTCTTCAAGTCTTCACAACAGCTCTGGTGTTACTGGGGGGGTCCTTGCTCCCAGAACTCCCAAGATGGTGGTGGGCCGCTTCCAAAACAGCGATGGGCCGCTTCCAAGATGGTGGCAAGCCTCGTGTTCTCTGACCTGGGGTTCTTGGCCTCACGGATTCCAAGGAATGCAATCTTGGGCCATGCGGTGAGTGTCATAGCTCTATTAGAAGCCATGGGTCATGGAAGAGAACCGTGGAACCCAGTGACTAGTGTTCAGCTCGATTAGGACAAACCCGGGCACTTAGCCGTGCAGGAATAATGGCAAGCCTTTAGCCTGAATGGGAGCAGCAATGGGCGCCTCACTGGATCAGGAGCACAGCTGACACCCTGCCGGATCCGGAGGGATGGCAGTCAGCGGCGGGCCCGCGATGGCGGCAAACAGCAGTGGCCGACAGTGAGTGAAAACTCAGCTCGAGCTGTAACAAACATGGACCAGTAGAGTGCAGTTGCAAGATTTAATAGAGTGAAAACAGAGCTCCCACACAAAGGGAGGGGACCCAAAGAGGATATCTGTTGCCGGCTCGAATGCCTGGGTTTATACCCCGATCATTGTCCCTCTTGCTGTGCTCTCAGGCAATAGATAATTGGCTATTTCTTTACCTCCTGTTTTTGCCTAATTAGCATTTTAGTGAACTCTCCTTACTATCTGATTGGTTGGGTGTGAGCTAAGTTGCAAGCTGCCTGTTTAAAAGTGGATGCGGTCACCTTCCCAGCTAGCCTTAGAGATTCTTAGTCGGCCTAGGATATCCAGCTAGTCCTGTCTCTCACTGGGAAGTAGGTCTGCTCTCTCCATTTTACAGAAAGAAAATCAGCTCAGGGAGGCCAGGTAACAAACATACCCAGTATCACTTGGCTTGTGAGTAACTGAGCCAGGATCCCACACTCAGGTCTGTGGCACTCTGGAGCTCATGCTATTTCCATTATCTCAGAATGCTCTGAAATTTCCATATAAATATTGTTAATTTGGAGAAGGCTGAGCCACGAAGAGGTGGCCATGAGGGCTGAGGAGGTAGCGTGGTGAGTATGATGGACTTTGGAGTCAAACAAATCTGGGTTGAGCTCTGTCTATGCAATTACTAATTATATGACCTTGTGTGTATTTCTACTCTTTCTAAGCCTCAATTTCCTCATCTGTACAATAGATATAATAATAGCATCCACTTAATAAGGCTGCTATTAGTAGAAAATAAACTAGTGCTTATAAAGCACTTAGCAAAGTGCCCAGTACAAGCAAGTACTCGATACGTATCTCTGTTTTTACTACTAAGCATATGTGCTCAGCAATTATAAAATTGTAATATAGATGAGTTGCATCTAGACACATGTACATTATAGCAATGTACATCATTGTCACCTTTCCAATCCCACTGCACATCATCTATCTCTGGTCCTGGACTACGTCAGCAACCTCTTAATAGATTCCTGGCCTCAAATTCCTCTCCCTTTGGTAAGCCAGCCTACATATGCTGACAGGCTGATCTCCCTAACACCTAGTTCTGATTATGCATTACGATGCATCATCCCCCTGCTGAAATACTGTCTTCAAAGTAAGTCCAAGTTTCTCTTCTTGGCGTTCAGGGGCTTGTATATGATATAGCCCCAAATTCCTGCTCCCACCTTGTCCCCACTATTGTCCCACCTTGCTTGTCCCACCTGCTCCCACCTTGACCCACCTAGTCCCCTCTATGTGGGCTCTGGTTCCAGTTGAACTGAATTGTGGGCTTTTATTTATGGACACAGTTCCTCCTGCATTTTCTCCATCCAAAAATGGCCACCTGTCTCCACACACCTGCCCTCAAATTGGCTTGCTGTCAAATATTTTCAGTGACCCAATACTGCTTCTCTCATGAAACGTTTCCTGCCATCCCCAAAGAGATGTGAGCAACTTATTCCTTTGAATACATTTTGCCTTTATTTTTTAAATTATAATGGTGTATGAAAAGAGCTTAGGTTTTGCCACCAGATAGACCTGGGTTCAAGTTCTGAGTCTTCCTTTTATTAGGTATCATGTCCCTGAGATTAAATTCCTTGTCTGTAAGTTGGGGGTAATAAAGTCCTTTTCCTGTGGTGTCTGTGAATACTAAATGAGACTAAGGCACAGAAGGCCCCCTGCTGGAGACTTCAGTGTCTGTCTCTCTCCTCTTCCCTGCGTGGGTAACATGTTTTATGTTCCCTATTTGTTGAGAGTAGGGACTTCACCTTAATCACCTTTGTATTTCTTTCTTTCTTTTTGAGACAGGGTCTTACTCTGTCACCTAGGCTGGAGTGCAGTGGCGCAATCTCGGTTCACTGCAACCTCTGCCCTCTGGGTTCAAGCGATTCTCCTGCCTCAGCCTCCAGAGTAGCTGGGATTACAGGTGCCCGCCACCATGCCCGCCTAATTTTTGTATTTCAGTAGAGATGGGGCTTCACCATGTTGGCCAGGCTGGTCTCGAACTCCTGACCTCAGGTGATCCGCCCACTTCAGCCTCCCAAAGTGCTGGGATTACAGACGTGAGGCACTGTGCCCGGCCTACCTTTGTATTTCTCACAGTGCTTAGAATAGTACTTTCTACCCAGATGCTCAGTAAATACATTTTGGATTGAACTAGCTACCACTTACTAGCTAAGTGTGCTCCGTTTGCTTAACCTCTTTCAGCATTCCTTTTCTTGTCCTTAGAGTTAGTGACATTAAATATAAGTCTTTATGTTTTTTCCAGCTGTGTCATTTTTTCATTCATGTGTTAGGTGGTCTCCTAGGTGCTAGGGATGCAATGGTGAGTAAGTCAGGTAACCTATAACTAGAACTCTGTTCCATAGTAATGAAAACTCAGCCTAGCACTGGTCCCAGAGTGTGGACTAGCAGGGCTAGTAGAGGCAGATGTTGGCATTAGTGAGAATGTGTGTAGCAGCTTGAAAGGGTCAGAGCCTCTAGGAATAAAGCATTCTTTCATTGTAGGTAGAAAACCAATTGTTTCCCTTGGCTTAGTGTGTCACATTGTACAGGCTGTTCTTAGAACCTGTAATGAGATAGAATTTATATATCATAAAATTCACCTGTTCAAAGTGTACAATTCAATACTTCTTTAGTATATTTACAGAGTTGTGCAACCATCACCATATCTAATTTTAGGACAGTTTCATCCCCCACATAAACCAGCATGTTTATTTTTTTTTAACTTTTAAGTTCAGGGGTACAGGTGCAGGTCTGTTACATAGGTAAACTTGTGTCATAGGGTTTGTTGTACAGGTTATTTCATCACCCAGATATCAAGCTTAGTACTCATTAGTCGTTTTTCCTGATCCTCTTCCTCCTCTCACCCTCCAACAGGCCCCAGTGTGTGTTGTTCCCCTCTATGTGTCCATGTGTTCTCACTATTTAGATTATTTAGTTCCCACTTGAAAGTGAAAACATGTGGTATTTGGTTGTCTGTTTCTGTGTTACTTTGGTAAGAATAGTGGTCTCCAGCTCCATCCATGTCCCTGCAAAGGACATGATCGTGTTTTTTTATATGGCTGCATAGTATTCCATGGTGTATATGGACCACATTTTCCTATCCAGTCTATCATTGATGGGCATTTAGATTGATTCCATGTCTTTGCTATTGTGAATAGCAGCACATTTATATTTGTGAAACAGGCTGAGTTAATACCTTTGCCCAAATCAAGTCCTAGCTTTCTTCACCAGCACAGTAATGTTGCTCAGCTAGTTATGAAGATGATAGGTTGAACAATCATAGTATGATTCTCAAGTAAGTGGGCTGGAAACTTAACGTCAACCCAAGATCCTCTGGGCAGACTCCCCAGCCAAATTAAAGGCAGACACCCCAGCTAACTTAATCTTCGTTACATGCAGCAACAATCCTATCAGCCTTTTGCCCAACCAGCTTCAGTGCTCTCTTCCAAGGACAAATTCCTTCTGCTGGCAGTCACAGGCTAACCTAATTGCGGCCCCGCCTCTCCTCTCATTATTCCTCACATGTGCTCTTACATCCCCTCCCCCACAAACTCCACTCACACCAGTTATCTCTCTGTCCTGTCTTCAAGTGTGCTCTTGCAACAAGGAAACCCTCTCCTGATCCTGCCTCCCTCCCTCTCCATCCCACCCATTGTTGCAAAAGCATACCTTGGCCTAAGTCAGGTCCTACCTTTTCTCACCAGCACAGTAATATTGCTCAACTAGTTTGTGAAGACGACAGGGTTGAGAAATCATAATGTGGAAATACACCTTAATTTGATCTTTAGTATTCATTTGGTAAATTGGCCTGAACATGTAATAACCCTGGATGTCCCCTGGGAAGACTCTGCTAAAGGCAAACACCTCAGCTAAGTCAGTCTTCTCCAGGTGCCCCAAGGATCCTATCATCTCCTGGTCCAGCCATCATCTCATACCTTCTCTTAAAGACAAGTTCTTGGCCGGGCACAATGGCTCATGCCTGTAATCCCAGCACTTTGGGAGGCCGAGGTAGGAGGATCATTTGAGGTCAGGAGTTCGAGACCAGCCTGGCCAACATGGTGAAACCCTGTCTCTACTAAAAATACAAAAATTAGCTGGGCGTGGTGGCACATGTCTGTAGTCCTAGTTACTAGGGAGGCTGAGGCAGGAGAATTGCTTGAACCTGGGAGGCAGAGGTTGCAGTGAGCCAAGATCCCACCACACTGTGACCAGCCTGGGCAACAGAGCGAGACTCCATCTAAAACAAACAAATATATAAAAAAGACAAGTTCCTTGGCTGAGGGGTGGCCATACTGGCTGCTCCCACTTCCTTGCTCCTTGCCCACAGCAGCCTTGCTTCAGCTGCTGTGACTCGCTGCTAATCGCTGGCTTCTAGGCCACCAATGGCTTTAGAATTGCTAGACCCAGGCCAGGCACGGTGGCTCGAGCCTGTAATCCTAGCACTTTGGGAGGCCGAGGCGGGCGGATCATGAGGTTGGGAGATCGAGACCATCCTGGCTAACACAGTGAAACCCCATCTCTATTAAAAATACAAAAAATTAGCCGGGCGTGGCGGCAGGCGCCTGTGGTCCCAGCTACTCGGGAGGCTGAGGCAGGAGAATGGCATGAACCCAGAAGGCAGAGCCTGCAGCGAGCCAAGATTGCATCGCTGCACTCCAGACTGGGTGATAGAGCGAGACTCCATCTCAAAAAAAAGAAAAAAGAAAAAAGAAAAAAAAGAATTGCTAGATCCAGTGGGCTCTTGTCAGTCCTCCCACCTGCCCTCTCAGTCCCCTCTCTCCTCCTGAAACCCTGTCCTCCCATGCTCTGTGAACAGCAGCCTCCTTCCATCAGTCTGACCCCTTGGCCCCATGCCTGTCTCTGCCCCTACCCCAGCCCCAGCCTTGGTGTGGCTCAGGGTCCCCTCCTTGCCCATTGCTCTCCGAAAACTTGCCATCCCCCACTCCTGGTCTGACCTCACTCATCACCTACATGCAGAAGCTCCCAAACCTGTCTAGGCAGCAAGTCTAGCAGACAGAAATGTAGTTTTCAAGTAAGACGCCTTGGCACTGATCTTCTCAGTTCCGTGAAGAGTCTCAAGAGTCAGCTCTGTTTGGGTTACAGCTCTCTCAGTCCCACGTTTTACAAACGTCCCTTCAGATTCCAGTCTCTTTGGTTTGTCTGTTTACATCCTGTGAATTCTTTGAGACCCAGCTTCTGTTTTGCTCTCAGGAGGCCTGCCCTGATGTCCTGACCCACACTGATTCTACAGTAGAGTCTACAGAATGATCCTGAGTCCCTGCTGGTGCTGGGAGTGTCTGCCCTTCATTTCATCCTTACCACAATCCTGTGAGTTTCGTGGAATTCCCCGCATCTCCCTTTTTTTTTCAGGTGAGGAAATTAAAGTTGAGAGACACTAAGCAACTGACCCAGGCTTCCATGGCAGAATGAGGATTCAGGTCGAGCCTGTCTGTTAACCCCATCCCTTTCCATCACATTTTTATGTCTACCTAGCGTGGGCCTGGCTAGCAGGGGCTCTTGAAGTAGAGCTTCTCAAATGCAACTGCACCTGTGCATCTTGCTAAGATGTGGATTCTGATGCAGGACGTCTGGGTGGGGGCTGAGACTCTGCATTTCAAACAAGTCCCCAAGTCATTCCAATGCTGCTGGCCTGCAAAGTACAATCTGAGAAGCAGGAGTTCAGGATCGCCCCCCATCCCCTGCCCCCGTCATTTTACAGCAGAAGAAATTGAGGTTGTTGAAGTCAAGTGACTTACTTCAAGCCACATAGCATGTTAGTGGAAGAGGCAGGATTCAGACATGGGAACACTAATTTGCAGTCCAGAGCCTTGCCTTTACCATGTGTGCCAGTTCCTAGGCTATTGTCTCTTTGCTCCAACCCCACCCTTCTACACTTAGCTTTGGATGCTGGGGTTGTGCTATGGACTGAATGTTTGTGTCCCTCCCCAAATCCATATGTTGAAGCCTAATCCTCAGTGGGATGGAATTAGGAGGTGGGGAGGTAATGAGGTCATGAGGGTGAAACCCTCATGAGTGGGATTAGTGCTTTATAAGAGACAAGAGAGAGCTTGCATCCTCGTGTTCTGCAATCCACTGCATGAGGATACAACGAGAAGACGGCTGTCTGTAAAGAAGAGTGTCCTCATCAGACACTAGATCAGCTGGCACCTTGATCTTGGACTTCTCAGCCTCCATAACTGTGAAAAATAAATGTTATTTGAGACACCCCTTCTGTGGTATTTTGTAGCCCAAAGAGACTAAGTAGCCCAAAGAGACTAAGACAGGCTGGGATTGTGCAAACCATATTTTCCTGCTTTGCCCACTGGCCCCATGTTAGGATCTGTGCATGTGCTCAAGATGAGAGAGAGAGAAAGTGAGAGAGAGAGAGAGAGAGAGAGAGAGAGAGAGAAGCACTCAGCTACCTGCTAGACAGGGGAGGAGGGATGTCTAGTTTCCTCTTCCTGGGTGCATCACCCAGCAACACTGCCATTGCAGTAGCATTGCCTTTCTGTAACAGCAACTGGATCCAGTTTGCAGTTTTCCCAGTCCTTGCAGAACCATCCTCATCACCATCAGCCTCAAAGGCACCAGGACCAGCCAACCAGGACGCCTTCAGCAGGGGTTGGGTTCCAGACCCCCAAGAATCTCCTTTAGCACTTACTTTTAATAATTCCAACCTCAGGCCGGGCGCGGTGGCTCAAGCCTGTAATCCCAGCACTTTGGGAGGCCGAGATGGGCGGATCACGAGGTCAGGAGATCGAGACCATCCTGGCTAACACGGTGAAACCCCGTCTCTACTAAGAAATACAAAAAATAGCCGGGCGAGGTGGCAGCGCCTGTAGTCCCAGCTACTCGGGAGGCTGAGGCCGGAGAATGGCGTGAACCCGGGAGGCGGAGCTTGCAGTGAGCTGAGATCTGGCCACTGCACTCCAGCCTGGGCGACAGCGCGAGACTCCATCTCAAAAAAAAAAAAAAAAAAAAAAAAAAAAAAAAAAAAAAAAATAATAATTCCAACCTCTTCCCTTCGTCCCCCAAACCCAGGAATGGAGGCAGTTTCTTGCACTTGCCACCTCCATGATATTTAAGTGTTTAATTCTTGACTTTTCTGCTACCGAGTCAGCAATTTAAACCTAGCTTACATTTCTCTATACTCTCTGTTAAAACAACTGGACCTTGACTAACATACTCTATGATCTGTTAATTTAAAAATAAACAAAATATCCCCCCTAGACTCTGAATTATTGGAAGGCAGCCACTGGGTCATTGTGATGAGTCCAGCCTCTGTCAGAGTGAGAGCCTGATGTATAGTAGCAAACGCACACACACACACACACACACACCAGAATAGGTGAAGCTATTACATGCTTTTCCCTTAATGCTAGGTCCATAGAAAGGCCTTATTATTAACTATTTGCTAGTTGGATTGAAAATAATTTGTTACCTTTCTAGAGGTGGTGAGGAATGAAAAAGCATCCAGGTTTTAGGATAAACAGGACTTCTTCTAACTGTAGTTCTCCCGCTTGTTAGGCAAATTGCTTGCTCTTCCTTTCCATTTCCTCCTCTGGAAGGTGGAGTTAATACTTTCCTTCTGGTCATTATTAGAACTAGAAGTAATGGCTGTGAAAGGCTGACTCCTGTGGTTTGAGCCTCCTTTGGAGAGCTGCCAGGGCACAACGTGTTAAAAGGAGATTAAGTCAATCTTTGAAACAGAACAAGAAGAACAAGAAGCACATGGTGAATTAGGAAGGTTGAGTTGTCTGTGAAGACGAGATAAGTGGGAGATAATTTTCTGATGAAGTAACAATAGGGAGGAAGTTGAGGCCTAAAGGCTTCTCAGAGAAAATTTGGGGTTTATCAGGAATTTTTGGATTTATGAGGAGCCTGGGGTCCGCAGAGGGGCTATTCAGTTCATAAACATGAGGACCCTCTAGATGCCAGGCCCTGTGCTGGGCACTAGGGAGGCAGAGATGAATGGGATAGGGTTGTTGGTCTTGGAGGCACCCAGGACATTCAATTAATTCATTCAACCCGCATTCACCGAGGACTACAGCAGGTCAGGCGCTGGGGCTACACAGATGAATTAGAATGGGCTCTGACCTCAGGAATTCAGAATATAGTAAGAGGCAAGTGAGAACAAAACAATGGCAGGCACCTAAACCTTGGAGGATGCCCTGCTATTTTTTTTTTTTTTTTTGAGACAGGGTCTTTCTCTGTCACCCAGGCTAGAATGCAGTGGCGCCATCTCGGCTCACTGTAGCTTCAACATCCTGGACTCAAGTGATCCTCTCACCTCAGCCTCCCCAAAATGCTAGGATTACAGAGGTGAGCGACCGTGCCTGGCTGATGCCTTGCTATATAAACTGCGGCCTGCTGGCTCTCCCTCGCCAAACCAGCCTGCTAACTCACCACTGTTCCATTCGTATCCCTAAAACTCAGCTGTACCCTGAAAAACAGCTTAGCAGTTGAGAACTCTGGTTCAGGGGACAGAAATATCCTAGTTCCTCACTTGTTACTCATATGGCCCTTGAGCAAGTCTGAGCCAGATTCCACCTCTAAACTTAGATATTATGTAACCTCATAAGGTTGCAGTGAGGATTAAACAAGATAATGTGTGCAAAGTGCCCAGCACAGTGACTGGCACAGGATTAAGTGCTCAATCAATGCTAGTTATTGCTACCTTTCATTAAAGGCTGCTTACAGGGTAGGTGCTTTGCATACTTTATCTCATTTAATATTCAGATAATCCTGCAAGGTAAGAATTATGAGTCTTTTTGAGTGTTAATGAATGTCCTATATCTCGTTTCTGTGGAGGAGTAAGTTTCTGTCTTACTCCCCAGGGAAGTAACTTATCACATGGAGAGGTTTTAGAGAAGAAGGTGAGCGTGGGGCCCTCTCTTTTTGTAGAAAAGCCCATCCTTGGCATGTAGAGCTTTTCAACTTTAGTACCCAGATCCTCCCATCACCCAGCACTGTTTCTCTCTACTCTGTTCCAACTCGTACATGACATAGCTGCTGGGAAACCTTCAATGGCCCCACTGCCTACAGAATAAGGCTCCAACTCCTTATCCTGGCATTGAAGACCCTCCAGGTGTGGCTTACCCTACCTTTCCAGTCCTAAATATTCACTCCACCACATGCCCCATGAGCTCAGCTATGGGTGACAGCAGTACTACCTGGGCTAAATAATTTAAGGATTTTTGTTGAGCTACAAAGCTTTTTGCAGTATCTTAAGCTATCTGACCAATAGTGGTGAATAGGTTTTGAATAATATCTCTGTTGATATAAACTCTAGCACTTGGAATTGGTATTCTCAGGATGTTTTCACCTATATTATCATCATAACTTATTAACATTGACCTTTTAGCTCTGTAATGAAGAGAAAAAGAGGGTCCTTCTGTATGTTTGTATAGGGATAAGCGGGTTAGAAAATGTTCCAACAAACGTAAACCTTTTATTTGTAATCTGTTGAGGCGTTGGTGTGTCCATCTTCATGTAGGTGATTCAGACCACATGTCACACACACACACATCCTGGGACACAGGTGGTACCCCTGAGGGTGTGCTCACTAATAGATTCATTCATGGGGAATGCTGACAATACCAAATTGAACCATGGGTTCCTTTCTTTGCAAGCTTTTCAGAATTTGTTTATATAATAACCTATATGTAGGTATTGTTGGCATAGTAAGGACTTATCTTTAACTTTGTTCATGTCATCTAGAGTGTATTTGTTTACCCAGTAGCACATGGATTGAGGAGGTCTCGTGATATAGAATGGATTTCTACTGTTAAAAACAAGGGACAAATTAAAACAAAGGGCAGTAGTATTTGGGTTATACAGTAGTAAGACCTGGAAAGTTTATTCAGCAAGATGTCAGTCTAAATAAGTGGTGACTCTAACTTTAGGGACATCTGAGAAGTCAGTGACAGGTGTTACTAATGGCCTATGTTGGTCATGAATGAAGCTAGGAATCATATAACAAATCCAGCAATCTGATAGATTTTCTCCAGTGTGATACTTAGGGATAACTTAACCAAAGTGTTATCATGCCATCCTTTGCACTGAGACAGAGGGACAACTATAAGGAAAAATTAGCTAATTTAAGGAAGTTAGTTAAGTAAACAAGGCAAATGTCCTACTTTATATAGGATGGTAACAATTATCTATCTTCCTAAGACAACAATAATCACAGCTACTATAATGTAAGTATAAGCATTCATTCAGGTACAGGACTGGTCTCATGTCTTGGGAAACCTGACCATCTCTGATGTTGTCGTCTTTTTGTCCAGGCATTGGCTTAAACTGAAGATCACCTTCTGGTGTAACAGTCCATTCAGGAGGTTTTGCCCTCCTTAGATAAGAGATAAAGAGATTCCAGGAGTCTATGCCTTTTAATTTAGCTGCACAAGGATTAGAAAGGAGTGCTTGGTAGGATCCATTCCACCATGGTTGGAGAGTCCTTTAAAAGATGTTTCCAGTGATAAAATCTTCAGGTTGAAGTCTGTGGTTCTTGAGATTTTCATCTCTTGGGAGCTCAATGTGAAATACTTCACCAAATATTTTTAGTTAATTGTTTCATAAGATCATTTTAATAAGTGAATATATCTTGTTTTGTTAAGGAGGTACAATTTCCAGGAGAGAATTTCATAAGTCTGTCTGTTATAATTTCAAATGGAGATAACTGGTGTTTACTGAAAGGAGTCAATTTTAGGTTTAGTAAAACTAATGGAAGAGCTTTTGGCCAATGTGTTAGTATGTTCTGCATTGCTATAAAGGAGTACCTGAGACTGGTCAATTTATAAAGAAAAGAGATCTGGCTCACAGTTCTACAGGCTGTACAAGAAGCACAGTCCTAGCATTCACTTCTGGTGAAGCCTCAGGAAGCTTACAATCATGGCAGAAGGTGAAGGGGGGGCAGGTATATACCACATGGCAAGAGAGGAAGCAAGAGAGAGGGAGGAGGTGCCAGGCTCATTTAAACAACCAGCTCCAGCTGGGTGTGGTGGCTCACACCTGTAATCCCAGCACTTTGGGAGGCCGAGGAGGGTGGATCGCTTGAGGCCAGGAGTTCGAGACCAGCCTGGCCAACATGGTGAAACCCTGTCTCTACTAAAAATACAAAAATAAGCTAGGCATGGTGGTATACACCTGTAGTCCCAGCTACTCAGGAGGCTGAGGCATGAGAATCACTTGAACCCAGGAGGTGGAGGTTGGGTTCCAGCCTGGGTGACAGAGTGAGACTCTGTCTCAAAAAACAAACAAACAAACAAATAAACCACCAGCTCTCATGTGAACTCATTACCATGAGGAAAGCACCAAGGGATCCGCCCCCACGACCCAAACACCTCCCACCAGGCCCCACCTCCAACACTGGGGATCACATTCCAACATGAGATTTGGAGGGAACAAATATCAAAACCATATCAGCCAAAGAATTTTAAAAGCCTTGATTAATTTTGTTAACTGGGTTTTTATTATTTCATTTGTGTGTTCCACTAATGCAGATAGCTGGGGTCATAAGCACAATGGAAATGTTGAAGAATAGGCCAAATTCTACATACTGATTGAATTATCTGTCCGGTGAAGTGAGTGTCTCTGTTGCTATGAAGTCCCAGAGGAAACTCCCAGCTTGGAATAATCATTTTAAAGAGAATTTTACTTGCTGCTAAAGCCGTTGCTATTTTGCATGGAAATAACTCTCTCAATGAGAAAACATGCAGATCATTACCAGGACATATCTGTAGCCCTGTGAAGGTGGCTGCTGGATAAAATCCAGTTGCTATGTTTCAAAGGGAGCCTTGGGTACAGGAAAGTGTCTTTGGGAGCCATGTAATGGTTTTCCCTGACTATACCTTGTGCAAATATGACAAGAGTTATATGCCTTATGAGCTACAGTCAGAGAAGGCTTTCAATAATATTGTTTTCCCCAAGCAACCATTCTGTCAGGACTCTAGCGAGTTAGATCATATATATACATGAAAAATAATTGTAATTTGGCCAGGGGTGGTGGCTCATGTCTGTAATCCCAGCACTTTGGGAGGCCGAGGCATGCGGATCACCTGAGGTCAGGAGTTTGAGAACAGCCTGGCCAATATGGTGAAACCTCATCTCTGCTAAAAATACAAAAATTAGCCAGGAGTGGTAGCAGGTGCCTGTAATCCCAGCTACTCAGGAGGCTGAGACAGGAGAATCGCTTGAACCCACGAGGCTGAGGTTGCAGTGAGCCGAGATCGTGCCACTGTACTCCAGCCTGGACAACAAAGGGCAAAATTCCTTCTAAAAAAAAAAAAAATCATAATTCAGCTGGAAGTATGGGCAAGTCATTTGGCTCACACCATACCTCATGTTTTGGGGAGTATATTTCCAGTTTTGTTTCACAGCCTTTTTGTTTTGATTTTGGGGTTCCGACTTGAGCTTGTGTTTTGTCAAATTCAAGTGTGTCCTTAAAAGTTAATATAGGTTGTTTTTTGTTTGTTTGTTTGAACATGTTTGGAGCAGTTCTCTTTGTTACTTCATCAGCTAGCTGATTTCCTCTGCTTTCTGGAGTATCTGACTTGGAATTACCTGGAATTTTACTAATGGCCAGTGACTGTGGTAATAATACGGCTTCTAATAGTTGTGAAATAAGATGTCCATTTTTAATGGATTGGAGAGGTTAAGATCCCTTTTTGTTTCTATAACATTTCAAAATCATGGGCTACTCTAAAAGCATACCTACTGTCTGTATACGTATTACTGGATATTTCTTTTGCCAACTGGCAGGCTCTAATTAATGCTATTAATTCTGCTTGTTGAGCCGAGATGGCTTCCAGAAGATAGCCATTTCTTCAGACACTATAGTGTAATGTGCTCAGGGGATGCCAGTTCCATCCTTCAAGTAAGGTCTATCTGTAAACTAAACAACATCAGCATTTGTAAGTGGGAGTGTCTTGTAGGTCTGACCTGAGAGAAAGAAATTGATCAGTTGTGGTTAGGCAGTCATGTGGCATTTCATCTGAAAATGAAGGCAAAAGAATTGCAGGTTTTAAATCGTTACACCTAGAGTTGGTGATATGAGAGGCTGACAGAAGCAGGACCTCATATGAAGCCAGTCGGCTAACCAAGTAATGCTGAGTATGATATGAATTCAGCAATGCTTCAACAAAATGAGGGACAAAGATAGTAAGGAGTGTTTCCATTACAGTTTCTTCAGTTGTCTTAATTAACACAGCAGTGGCTGTTATGGCTCTCATACAAGGTGGTAATCCTCTTGCTACAGGGTCTAATTGTTGGCTATAATATTCTAAGGGTCTATTTTGATCTCTCTTTTTGAGTTAGGACCCCTAAAACATTTCCATCACTTTTATGTACAGATAAGGAAAATGGAAGGTTATAAGGGATGGCCCAAGGCTGGGGCATTAACAAGATCTTTTTTTTTTTTATTTTGTTTTTTTTTGAGATGGAGTCTCACTCTGTTGCCCAGGCTGGAGTACAGTCATGTGATCTCGGCTCACTGCAACCTCCACCTCCCAGGTTCAAGAGATTCTCCTGCCTCAGCCTCCAGAGTAGCTAGGATTACAGGCATGTACCACCATGCCTGGCTAATTTTTTGTAGTTTTAGTAGAAATGAGGTTTTGCCATGTTGACCAGGCTGGTCTCATACTCCTGACCTCAAGTGATCTGCCTGCCTCAGCCTCTCAAAGTGCTGGGATTGCAAGTGTGAACCACCACACCCAGCCAACAAGATCACTTTTGATCATTTATAACATTAGCTGATTTTCTTCTGTCCAGTCTAGAGGGTCTGGTATATCCTGTTTTAAGACTGCATATAAGGGCTGGGCTTTTGAAGAAAAGTTTGGAATCTAATTTCTACAATATCCTTTCAGTCTCCAAAACCCTCTTAACAGTTTCTTGGTTCTTGATGGAAGAAAAGCTAAAATTCCTTTAAATCTATCTGGAATAATAGAAAATCCTTCCTTGGATATTAGGTAGCCTCAGTACTTCATTTGTTTTTGGCAAAATTGAAGCTTTTCTCTGCACAGCAAAAGAAACTACCATCAGAGTGAACAGGCAACCTACAAAATGGGAGAAAATGTTTGCAGTCTACTCATCTGACAAAGGGCTAATATCCAGAATCTACAAAGAACTCAAACAAATTTACAAGATAAAAAAACCCCATCAAAAAGTGGGCAAAGGATATGAACAGACATTTCTCAGAAGAAGACATTTATGCAGCCAACAGACACAAGAAAAAAATGCTCATCATCACTGGCCATCAGAGAAATGCAAATCAAAACCACAATGAGATACCATCTCACACCAGTTAAAATGGCGATCATTTAAAAGTCAGGAAACAACAGGTTGTGGAGAGGATGTGGAGAAACAGGAACACTTTTACACTGTTGGTGGGACTATAAACTAGTTCAACCATTGTGAAAGACAGTGTGGCAATTCCTCAAGGATCCAGAACTAGAAATACCATTTGACCCAGCTATCCCATTACTGGGTATATACCCAAAGGATTATAAATCATGCTGCTATAAAGACACATGCACACGTATGTTTACTGCGGCACTATTCACAATAGCAAAGACTTGGAACCAACCGAAATGTCCATCAGTGATAGACTGGATTAAGAAAATGTGGCACATATACACCATGGAATACTATGCAGTCATAAAAAAGGATGAGTTCGTGTCCTTTGTAGGGACATGGATGAAGTTGGAAACCATCATTCTCAGCAAACTATCATAAGTACGAAAAACCAAACACCGCATGTTCTTACTCATAGGTGGGAATTGAACAATGAGAACACTAGGACACAGGAAGGGGAACATCACACACCAGGGCCTGTCGTGGGGTGGGGGAGGGGAGATATACCTAATGTAAATAACGAGTTATTTACATGACGAGTTAATGGGTGCAGCACACCAACATGGCACATGTATACATATGTAACAAACCTGCACGTTGTGCACATGTACCCTAGAACTTAGCATAATACAAAATAAATAAATAAAATAAAATAAAATAAAAATTGAAGCTTTTCTTTAAGAATTATATTAGTCATCTTCATGCTGCTGATAAGGACATTCCTCAGATTGGGCAATTTACAAAAGAAAGAGGTTTAAGGGATTTAGAGTTTTACATAACTGGGGAAGTCTCACAATCATGGCGGAAGGCAAGAAGGAGCAAGTCACGTCTTACATGGATGGCAGCAGGCAAAAAGAGAGAGCTGGTGCAGGGAAACTCTTATTTTTAAAACCATCAGATCTCATGAGACTTATTCACTATCACAGGAACAGCATGGGAAAGACCTATCCTCATGATTCAGTTATCTCCCACTGGGTCCCTGCCACAACATGTGGGAATTGTGGGAGATACAAGATGAAATTTGGGTGGGGACACAGAGCCAAACCCTGTCAGAAACCTTGTGATCCTTTAGGGCAAATTGTTCTAACAGGTATATTCCATTTGCTGTGGAAGCTTGTTTGCTCTCTGAGCAAAGAAATAAATTATCTATGTATTATATTAAGACAGACTTCTCTTCTGGGCATGGTGGCTCATGCCTGTAATCCCAGCACTTTGGGAGGCCGAGGTGGGTGGATCACTTGAGGCCAGGAGTTTGAGACCAGACTGGCCTTTAGTAGAGATGGGGTTTCTTCTCTACGAAAGAAACCCCATCTCTACTCAAAATACAAAAATTAGCTGGGCATGGTGGCCCATGCCTGTAATCCCAGCTACTTGGGAGGCTGAGGCATGAGAATCATTTGAACCTGGGGGCAGAGTTTGTAGTGAGCCGAGATCACACCACTGCCCTCCAGCTTGGGCTATAGAGTGAGACTGTGTCTCAAAAAAAAAAAAAAAGACAGACTTCTCTATGAAGTCAACATCTGAGAGGTCTGTTTTTAATATTTGTGAAAAGTAAGTTGGGCTTTCAGTGTATCCTTGGGGCACGACTGTCCAAGTATATTGTTTGTTTTCCCAAGTGAAGGCAAAGAGAAATGAACTGCCTTTATCTACAAGAATGCTAAAGAATGCACTGCATAAGTCTGTGACTGTAAAAAAAAATCCTGCATTTGATGGAATAGTTGTGAGAAATGTATGAGGATTAGGCACTACTGCATTCCGTGGAATTACTATGTTGTTTACTGTTCTTAAATCCTGTACAAACCTTTCTTCTCTACCACTTGGTTTTCTTTCTTTCTTTTCTTTATTTTTGAGATGGGGTTTTGCCATGTTGCCCAGGCTGGTTTCAAACTCCTGGGTTCAGGAGATCCTTCTGCCTTAGCCTCCCAAAGTGCTGGAATTGCCTGAGCCACTGCACCTGGCCCCGTTTGGTTTTCTTACCAGAAGGATTGGTATATTACAAGGGCTTGCACAATAAATGATCAATCCTTTTTCTATATAATCTACATTATAGGTTTTATTTCTTCTAGGACTTCAGTTCTCAAGGAATATTGTTTGATATTTGGAAGTGATTTTGATGACTGTATTTGAATTTTTATTGGAGTAGCTGAAAAAATAGTTCCTATATCAGTGGAAGACTTTGACCATAATTGATCAGGTACTACCTTCAGTAAGTTTTGTGATTCTTCATTGCTTAATAATTCAGTGTCCTCAATGGCAAGGTGGGTAGCAATTGGATTAGATTTTGAAAAATTTGCTCTGTTAATTCTGTTTTATCATCTATAGCATTTAATTCTAAATATATTTCCCATTCCAGGAGAAAGAAATATGGGTATTGTATAGATCTCAGGAGTCTTTCTCTTTCTCTCTCTCTCTCTCTCTCTCTTTCCTTTCAAAAGAAATATGGGTATTGTATAGATCTAAGGACCTTCCTTCCTCACTCTCTCTCACTCTCTCTCAGGCTGGAGTGCAGTGGCATGATCTCAGCTTACTGGCAGCCTCTGCCTTCCAGGTCCAAGTGATTCTCCTGCCTCAACCACTCAAGTAGCTGAGAATATAGGCACCTGCCACCACGCCCAGCTAATTTTTGTATTTTTAGGAGAGATGGGGTTTTACCATGTTGGCCAGGCTGGTCTCAAACTCCTGACCTCAAGTGATCTGCCTGCTTCAGCCTCCCAAAGTGCTGGGATTACAGGTGTGAGCCACTGCACCCTGCCAGGAGTCTCTTTCTATCTGATTAATGGGGGCTGATGAAACCAAAAGGAAAACATGAATTTCCTTGTAAGGGACCTAGTTGGAAAGTCACAGGTTGAGACTTGTATGTTGATATAGGAGTACTTGTGACAGCCACTATTTGGACCAAGCTTTTACTTCAAAGAATGGGACCTTGTAATAAGGTGGATTTATTACAGATAAAGTTGCTCTAGTGTCAATGAGGGCTTGGGATTGTTCTCCATTTAAAATAGTTTCTATTTCTTCCAGAGTGCCAGTAAGGAAAAATAAAAGGTCCCGTTAAGTTCCTTGGAGCACCCCTATTTTCATCCTTTGCTGTTGTTCCTCCTGTTTCAGTTTTCGGCAGTCTTTTTTTTTGAGTGGCCAGTGGTTTTTTGCAGTAATTGCATTTGCAGGGTTAGATCTGTTCGGAGATTTGTTGGGATATTTTGTCAGTCTAGACTGGGTAGATAATTTAGTTTTGTTTTTTCTTATTTAGTTAAAGTACAAGACAACTGGTCAGCAGGGTTAACCACATTGTGAGTTCGAGAAATGCCCCAACTAGGGCATTATCCCTTCACTATTAGTGCTAATACTTTATCCAGCCCTTTTATAAAGTTGGAATTGAGGAGAATATCATTTTGATGATTAACATAGCTTGCCTCAGATAAGCCTGACTAGTGTCTAAAAGTCTTTTCAAACCTTTCAAAGCATGACATTACTGACTCATCGGGTTTTGCTGACATTGTTGTATTTTATTTCAGTTGACTACCTTTTGGAAGATGAAAGGAATAGCTGCATGCAGAGCCCTTACAGTTTCACAGGCATTCCTGCAGTCTTCTTGTGAACAGTGATGGAAATCCTCTAGGGGGTTTCTCCATGGGCTTTATCTAGCCAATCTTTAGCCCTACTTTCTGAAACTAACATGTGAACTAGTCAATATCAATCAGAAAACCAGGGTCATAAGCTTGAATATTGAGTTCAAATTCCCTGACAAAACCAGTAGGGTCCTGATGGGGTCAGGAAGTTCCTTGATTATGCCTTTAAGTTCTGCCTTTGATCATAGTTATTAAGCTAAGGCAGGTTCTCCCCTACCAGACACTGGCTGCTTGCTGAACAGAGCCAGAACAGCAGGGGCTGGAGGAGGAAGAAAAAGAAGGTTAAAGAGGATGGAAAGGCAGGTCAAGGAGAAGCTTCTGAGGGAGAAAAAGATTCAGCAGCCTTTAAATTTTAAGCTTTAAATTTCAAAATTTCTGAATTTTAAAATTCAGAAATTGTTTGACAATCTTTTTTTCTTCCTGGAAAGAAATAACTTTATCAGAGCCTCTTTTAGACACCTTCAAATGCCGCTGGAAATAACTCTCCCAATTATTCTATTTCATCCTAGAGCCAACTTTTTCTAATTGAGCATGTAAATACATTAGTTTAAGCATTTCAAAGATACTCCATTTTCCTAAATAAGGACAAGAGATGGTGCCATAGCATGGATCATGAGTCCAGCTGGAGTTTCTAAAGGCGCATCTCTCCTTAAGGAAGACTTCGTATTAGATGGCAGATTGCCTGCTATTTGTATTCTCCTCTTAAGGGACCAAAGGTTGAAAGGGAAAGATTTTTAATCATGTGTACTGCTTAAGGGAATGGCTTCCCCTAGCGGTCACCTTTGGGTTGGTTCTTCCCTCTTAGTGTCTTGGTAAAACCCAAGAATTCTGGGCATTTAAAGCACTGGGAGATCAGCCCCTTATGTGTGCCCATCAATTTAAGCAAATTTCTGTGCATGTTCTTCTTTGGGGACTCCCTGTGGGACCATTTCTCATCACAAGCAATAAAATCTGACACTCCTATGAGACCTTAGTTGCCTAAGGTGCCTTTTGGCCAGAAGGAATTGTGTCCTGCATCTTCATACTTATCATGTCATCATAAAGGTCTTTTATAAATTTTTCTATTCTTTCTTTTTATGAAAGAAGAATCTAAATGTGGCAATTTCAACTGACCTTCAAAATCTAGCCAGCTTAACATCACAATTTTGCTTAAGCCACAGACGTTTACTTCCTGTTAAAGAGAAACTGCTTTCTCTTTAACCACATTTCAATTGAGAGAAAAGTTCATAAATTGTATTAGTTCATTCTCACATCGCTGTGAAGAAATACCTGAGACGGCCAGGCGTGGTGGCTCACGCCTGTAATCCCAGCACTTTGGGAGGCCAAGGCGGGCCGATCACGAGGTCAGGAGATCGAGACCATCCTGGCTAACACGGTGAAACCCCATGTCTACTAAAAATACAAAAAATTAGCCTGGCGTGGTGGTGGACGCCTGTAGTCTCAGCTACTTGGGAGGCTGAGGCAGGAGAATGGTGTG
Organism: Theropithecus gelada; assembly: GCF_003255815.1. NCBI lineage: Eukaryota > Metazoa > Chordata > Mammalia > Primates > Cercopithecidae > Theropithecus > Theropithecus gelada. The sequence goes on from NC_037668.1 coordinate 82,851,954, forward strand.
AACCCAGGAGGCGGAGCTTGCAGTGAGCTGAGATCATGCCACTGCACTCCAGCCTGGGCGACAGAGTGAGACTCTGTCTCAAAAAAATAAAAATAAAAATAAAAATAAAAATAAAAAAAAGAAGAAATAGCTGAGACTGGGTAATTTGTAAAGGAAAGAGGTTTAATTGACTCACAGTTCTGCATGGCTGGGGAGGCCTCAGAAAACTTAAAATCATGGTGGAAGGGGAAGCAGACACCTTCACTAGGTGGCAGGAGAGAGTGTGAGAGCACGGGAAAGACTGCCATTTACAAAAATCATCAGGGCCGGGCGCGGTGGCTCCCACCTGTAATCCCAGCACTTTGGGAGGCCGAGACGGGCGGATCACGAGGTCAGGAGATCGAGACCATCGTGGCTAACACGGTGAAACCCCGTCTCTACTAAAAATACAAAAAAAGAAAAAATTAGCTGGGCGTGGTGGCAGGCGCCTGTAGTCCCAGTTACACCGGAGGCTGAGGCAGGAGAATGGCGTGAACCCGGCGGGGGGAGCTTGCAGTGAGCCTAGATCGCGCCACTGCACTCCAGCCTGGGTGACAGAGCAAGACTCCGTCTCCAAACAAAAAAAAAACCAACCATCAGATCTCGTGAGAATTCACTCACTATCGTGAGAACAGCATGGGGAAAATCAGCCCCCATGATTCAACTATCTCCATGTGGTCCCACACTTGACACGGGTGAGATTTGGGTGGGAACACAGAGGCAAACCATATCACAAAATTTTAGCAAGTAAGACAGACAAAACTTTAACTTCAAGGAAGAGTAAAGCCACAAACCTGCCTGCAACAGAATCTCTAAATAGGTAACAAACAACCTATACCTTAAAGCTTTAAAGTCGAGCTTCAGTTCCATCCCCATCAAGCATGGAATCAGGTCACTTGAATAGAATCTGAATTCACCTAAGCCAGGGAGAATCGAAACCCAAGAGGGGCTTTGCCAAGAACTTTTGCAAACTTCGGCAAAAGTTGGTTGCAAAGAAACAGTGTGTGCAGGTACCAGGGCCCCGATTTGTCTGTGAAGCAGCAGGAGTCAATGGAAAGAGACCACCTCGGGTCCCATCTGAATGTCAACAAGAAATAATCACAAGGATCAGAATCTAGTTTAAAAGAGTTAATTCAAGTGCAAAGCTGAGAATGACCATCTGGGAAACACAGACTCTAACGGAATGGGGCCAGTGCTCCTAAGCTGAAAAGTGGAGGTCTTATTGAGATAGGCAGAAAACAAAGAAATTAACAGGCATCAACATTTTTCATACAAGGCTGGTTTATGGGTTAGAGAAATGTATGATTAGTGATGGTTTTCTTTTGCTTTTACAATTTAAATGAGTATATTTAACATCCCCATTTAGACAATGTGATAGTTGTGAGATCTTTGTGTAAGAGAAGTCAAAGGGAAGTTCATTTACAACGAAGATCAACAGTGAAAAAGAAAGGGTCTTCTCTGGTGCACTTTCGTTTTTCTTTTTGTTTTTTTTTTAAATAACGTTTTACAACACAAGGTAGGCAAAGAAAAGGCTAATCTGTAACAGAAGAACAAAGGTTATAGCTGTCTAGGTTACAGCTTCCTAAGTTATAGCTGCCTGTCACATGACTCAGGTCCCATAATAATATTCCTTTAAGGCTCAAAATAAAATTCCAACAGCTTTTACTTTAAACTACTTACTTTTACAATGGGAAGGTTATCCAGATGCTGAGCAGCAATTAGATTTTTAATATTCATCTTAATTTCATACTGAATGCACAAGGCAATTTAGATGAGAGGGATTATCATTATTCACTTAAAAAGCAAAGAAGGATCACTTGGCTCCCTCCATCCTAATTCTTACCACTGAGGTGACACAATGACAGTCAGAAAAATCTCCTACACATAAAAAGTCATATCCTAGGAGAGGAATGAACTTACAAAGAATTTTCTCTGCTTATAAAGGGGAAGGAGTTGTCCTTTGCCACTCCTGGAAGGGTCTCCTTGGAAACCACAGGGTTTGAGTCCTTATCACAACACTTTGGCATGAAAGTCAGCCTTTCTAGGAGCTAGGTAAACTGAGTCTCCATTCTCCCTTGAAATGTAAACACATTCCTCCAGAATTAGGTAAATGTCTTCAGAGTTCTCTCACTATCTATACAATTGCAAATAATTTTAAGATTTGCTCTTGTGGGTCCCAGGTTTCAGGAAAATTTCCTCAGAAAGCCCTAACTACAGAAACACATATTTTATCTATACTCTATAGCAACCAAAGTGACAAATGTCCACCATATCCCTAAACATTCATGGCACCCATATGGTGCCAGGCTCTGTGTTGAGCACTAGGGATAGGCAAGGACTAAGCCAGGATCCCTACCCTTAAGGAGCACTCAGCTTCAAGGGAAGGGCAGACATGGCTGTAGACCCAGTTTAAGTACCAGCTTGTATCTGCTCAGCCCACTTGCCTTGCTTCTTGGCCAGAGTGGCCTTAGTGATAACGCCCACCTGATAGTGGTCTTAAGGCTGGGATGCTATTGCTACAGACTGAGGAACTCCCATGTCAGTGACAGTTGACAAGGAGAGACTATTAGGCATCTTCTTCCAGAAGGGTCCGGTTTCACCACAGTTGAAGACTTGCTTTGAATAGTATCCTTTCTCCTTAATCAGCTTCTTCAACTCTGCTGGAAATGTGGCACCAGCTTCTTCATCGAGAGATACAGCCTTTCCAGTAATTTTTATATTTCTCAGTCCAAACCCATTCCTGAATCTGTGTAATTGTCCCTTACTTGCAGTAAATGGCCTGGCATCATTTGTATCAGGAGATCACTTGATGAAGTCTTTGTATAGACCATGCTTTCCGGTACAACAAATTGCCTTCAGTGGGAACGCATTTCTGTTCGTATCTTCCATCCACAAATTTAATGCGTTTTTCATCTTAACTAAGCACTTACCATGCACTGTAGCTTATCTTTTGCAATTTAAAGTGTGACAGCAAAACTACCACAAATTTCTCTTCCTTTCTTCCCAGTTTCATGGATAGATTTGTTCTTAACAAAGATTTTAGCAGCCTCAGCATTTTTTTCTTTCTTTATTATATTGAGAACTGTCTTCCTTTCACTTAAAGGAAGCACTCTCCTCACAGGTCTCCCTGAAGCCACCGTGCCCACTCCAATTCATCCTCCACGTGGCACTGAGTGGTCTTTTTTTTTTTTTTTTTTTGAGACGGAGTCTTGCTCTGTCGCCCAGGCTGGAGTGCAGTGGCCGGATCTCAGCTCACTGCAAGCTCCGCCTCCCGGGTTTACACCATTCTCCTGCCTCAGCCTCCCGAGTAGCTGGGACTACAGGTGCCCGCCACCTCGCCTGGCTAGTTTTTTGTATTTTTTAGTAGAGACGGGGTTTCACCGGGTTAGCCAGGATGATCTCAATCTTCTGACCTTGTGATCCGCCCATCTCGGCCTCCCAAAGTGCTGGGACTACAGGCTTGAGCCACCGCACCCGGCCCTGAGTGGTCTTTTAAAATAAAGCATCTGATGCCAGCCCCCTGTCTAAAGCCCTGGTTTCCCATTGCTCTTAGACAGACCTGGCCTATGAGCCCCTAAATGGTCTGGCTCCTGCCCCACCAACGTGGCCAGATTCCAATTGCCCCTTCCCTTTCTCTCCATGCTCCAGTCATCCGATTTTCTCTCAATGTCTTGAACAGTTCAGATTCCTTCAGTCTCAAGGCCTTTATATGTGCCATTTTCTCTCTCATTTAGACATTCTTCAGAACTCAGCTCAAAAGTTACTTCCTCAAGGAAGCCTTTCCTGACATTGCTCACATTAGAACTGGCCCCTCTGTTATTTGCTTTTAAGGCCTTGATACGGTTGGGCTGTGTCCCTGCCCAAATCTCATCTTGAATTGCAGCTCCCATAATTCCCACGTGTTGTGGGACGCAATTGGATAATGGGGAGTTTCCTCCATGCTGTTATTATAAGTGAGTGAGTTCTCATGAGATCTGATGGTTTTATAAGGGGCTCTTCCCCCTTCACTCGTCTGCCTTCTCTCTCTCTTTCTCTGTCACCTGCCACCATGTAAGACATGCCTTTCACCTTCTGCCATAATTGTGAGACCTCTCTAGCCACATGGAACTCTGAGTCCATTTAAACCTCCTTTTCTTTATAAATTACCCAGTCTAAGATATATCTTTATCAGCAGCATGAAACTGGACTAATACAGTAAATTGGTACCGGGTAGGTGGGCACTGCTGTAAAGATACCCAAAAATGGGGAAGCAACTTTGGAACTGGGTAACAGGCAGAAGTTGGAACAGTTTGAAGGGCTCAGAAGAGGACAGGAACATGTGGGAAAGTTTGGAACTTCCTAGAGACTTGTTGAATGCCTTGACAAAAATGCTAATAATAATATGGACTATGAAATCCAGGTTGAGGTGGTCTCAGATGGAGATGAGGAACTTGTTGGGAACTGGAGTAAAGATGACTCTTGCTATGTTTTAGTAAAGAGACTAGTGGCATTTTGCCCCTGCCTTAGAGATTTGGGGAACTTTGAACTTGAAGGAGATGATTTAATGTATCTAGTGGAAAAAATTTCTAAGCAGCAAAGCACTCAAGAGGTGACCTTGGGTGCTGTTAAAAGCATTCAGTTTTAAAAGGGAAGTAGAGCATAAAAGTTCAGAAAATTTGCAGCTTGATAATACAATAGAAAAGAAAAATCCATTTTCTGAGGAGAAATTCAAACTGGCTGCAGAAATTTACATGATACGAGTTCCCAAATGTTAATTGCCAAGACAATGGGGAAAACATCTCCAGGGCATGTCAGAGAGCTTTGCCGCAGCCCCTCCCATCACAGGCTGAGAAGCCTAAGAGGAAAAAATGGTTTCCTGGGCCAGGCTCAATGCCCCACTCCTGTGTGCAGTCTAGGAACTTACTTTCCTGCATATCAACTGCTCTAGCCATGGCTAACAGGGGCCAAGGCACAGCTCAGGCCATGGCTTCAGAGTGCAAGCCCCAAGCCTTGGCAGCTTTCACGTAGTGTTGAGCCTGCAGGTGCACAGAAGTCAAGAATTAAGGTTTGGGAACCTCTGCCTAGAATTCAAAGGAGTATGGAAACACCTGGCTGTTCAGGCAAAAATTTGCTACAGGTATGGGGCCCTCATGGCAAATCTCCGCTAGGGCAGTGGTTCTCAGTGCCCCCCCGGCCCCCTCCACTAGGGCCCTGCCTAGTGGAGCTGTGAGAAGAGAACTACTGTCCTCCAGACCCCAGAATGATAGATCACTGACAGCTTGCACCATGCACCTGGAAAAGATGCAGACACTCAACACCAGCCTGTGAAAGCAGTCAGGAGGGAGGCTATACCCTGCAAAACCACAGGGGCAGGGCTGCTCAAGACCATAGGAACCCACCTTTTGTATCAGCATGACCTGGATGTGAGACATGGAGTGAAAGGAGATCATTTTGGAGCTTTAAGATTTGACTGCCGTGCTGGATTTTGGACTTGCATGGGACCTTTGGGCCCTTCATTTTGGCCAATTTCTCCCATTTGGAATGGGTATATTTATCCAATGCCTGTACCCCCATTGTGTCTAGGAAGTAACTAACTTGATTTTGATTTTACAGGCTCATAAGAGAAAGGGACTTGCCTTCTCTCAGATGAGACTTTTGACTATGGACTTTTGAGTTAATCCTGAAGTGAGTTAAAACTTCGGGGGACTGTTGGGAAGGCATGATTGGTTTTGAAATGTGAGGACATGATATCTGGGAGGCGCCAGGAGTAAAATAGTATGGTTCGGTTCTATCCCCACCCAAATCTCATCTTGAATTGTAGCTCCCATAATTCCTACATGTTGCGGGAGGGACCCAGTGGGAGATAATTGGATCATGGGGGCGGATTCCCCCATGCTGTTCTCATGATAGTGAGTGAGTTCTCTCAAGATCTGATGATTTTATAAGGGACTCTTCCTCCTTGGGTTTGTCTGCTCTCTCTCTCTCTCTCTCTCTCACCTGCTGCCATGTAAGACATGCCTTTCACCTTCCGCCATGATTTTGAGGCTTCCCCAGCCATGTGCAACTATGAGTTCATTAAACCTTTTTCTGTATAAATTATTCAGTCTTGGGTATGTCTTTATCAACAGTGTAAAAATGGACTAATATGGGCCCCATTTACATTTTCTTCATTGAATTTATCTGTTTGAAATTATATATTTATATGATTATTTGAATAAGACCCATCTCGGCCAGGCACAGTGGCTCACACCTGTAATCCCAATACTTTGGGAGGTTGAAGTGGGTGGATCACTTGAGCCCAGGAGTTTGACACCTGCCTGGGCAACATGGTGAAACCTCATCTGTACAAAAAAAAATGCAAATAATTAGTCAGGAGTGTGGTGGTGCCTGTCTGTAGTCCCAGCTACTCAGGAGGCTGGGATGGGAGGATGAGCCCAGGAGGCTGAGGCTGAAGTGAGCCATGATTGCACCACTGTACTTCCACTTGGGCAACAGAGACATTGTCTCAAAAAAAAAAAAAAAAGGCCCATCTCTGCCTCCAGACTCTAAGCTCCTCGAGGCTAAGGACGGGTCTGTTTTGCTCACCATGGATTCCAGTCCAAGTAGAGTCTGGCACAAAGTAGGCACCTCGACTGCTCCCTCCATGAGCGGGGAGAGGGGGAGTGGGGTTCCTGAGTATTTCTCCAGTTCCAAAAGACATAAGTCATGGCCCTGGTTACAGAGTCATGGGCTATTGCGAGCAACAGGAATTGTAGCTTTGGTTGGAATTATAGCTCAGTGTGGACACACTGGTGGCCTCTCACTGTTTGTCACTTGAGTATATATTTTATTAGTGGAATAGGAAGATAAGTTTACTAGGATTAAATTAATTCAGACTGATTTCACCAAGTCTTTTAAATTATTGAGCTCTTGGGGTGAAAAATGAAAGCTCTCCCTGTGAGGCCACAAGGTGGCAGCACAGAGCAGCAAGTCAAAGAGCGCCCAGCTCCGCGCCTTTCTGGAGAGGACCGAATGAGGACACTGGGCTGACCACCTGGGACAGGAACTAGGAAGCCTGGGCTCTGCCATCTTTGGCTTTAGCCAGGATTCCAAGAGACAGACACTTAGCTGCCGTGTGCCCCTACTTATCTACCCCTACAGTTGGAATAATGGAATTATTCCATTTCTAGTTCCCTTTCTATTCATTCATTTATTCATCTTTGAGCAAACATCTGGAGACCCTTAGATCCTGGCTGGGCACCGGGGACACAGTGAACAAGAGCAGGCTGCTCCTCCACAGTGTGGGAAGTGCTCTGACTGATCACTGGACAAGGTGCGAGGGTCACACCTCAGGGCAGGAGGAACCTTGGGTGTGGCAGGGCGTTGGTGGAAACCCAGGGAGAGCCCACAGAGAGGCGGGATGGGGCGGAGCTGGTATAGGCAGCAGAGGCTGCTGTGCAAGCAGGGAAGAGGGAGAGAAGCCACAGGTGGTGGCTCAGGGTGGCTGCAGTCCGAGGGGGGGAAAAGGGAGGTGGGAGAGGGGCTGGAGAGGTGGCAGGGGCCAGGTCACAGAAGCTCTCTGGTTAAGGTGCTTGGCCTGTTTCCTGTGGAGGGTGTGAGGTCCCTGAAGAACTCTGATGAGGGCTCTGTGAGGAGAGAGGGAGACAGACCTCCAGCACTGGGCCGGGAGACCAGCAAGAAGATGAGTTTACTGCGTCGTCAGTCCTGGGCTAAGTAGTAGGCACCTGAAAGCAACAATGTTAGAAACTAGAACCCTCCTGGGGTTTTTCTGTAACACAGAGGTTATTTGGGCAAGATCCAATGGTGAACATGCTGTGTGTGTGTGTACACACGTGGTGTGCACGAACATGTGATTGATGACCCCCATCCTTCCCTCTGGTAGCCCGTGCCCGCCCCAGTGTGTCCAGGGAAGAGCAGAGCAAAGCGCTTCCTGCTCATCAGAGCTGCCCCAGGCTTGAACACTGGGGTGAGTGAATGCAGGATAGACAAGTGTGCTTACTGCCAGGGAAGAGAAGCTGGGCCTTGGGACTGGACTTGGGTCTGACCCCCAATTCCACCTTGAATTAGCTGGGAGACCTTGGGCGAAACTCTGCAGCTCTCTGAGCATTGGTTCCCTCTTCTATTAAATGAGGAAAGTGAATCTACTTCATGGAATTGTTGAGAAGCACCCAGCCCGTGGTAGACCTCTGAATATGGGGAGTTTCCCACCCCTTCCACCCCTTCATTCTTCCCCACCCTCACCCACTCTGACGATGCTGGCAGCCAGCCGGGTGGTGACTCAGGGAGACTGTGGCTCATGCAGCTCAGCTCTGAGGGGTGATGTTCAAATCAGCCCAACAGACTGGCCTGACCTTCGCTGGGCCATGATGGGGAGGTTTGGAGATCTGTAATGTACCTTGGGACTCTGGTCTTCCATGAGTCTAGTGCTGGGCTTTGCATCCCCTCCCACAACCCTAAGAGCTTTTGGAGACGGAGTTTTGCTCTTGTTGCCCAGGCTAGAGTGCAATGGCATGATTTTGGCTCACCACAACCTCCACCTCCCGGATTCAAGCGATTCTCCTGCCTCAGCCTCCCAAGTAGCTGGGATTATAGGCATGCGCCACCACACCTGGCTAATTTTATATTTTTAGTAGAGACCGGGTTTCTCCATGTTGGTCAGGCTGGTCTTGAACTCCCAACCATCTGCCTCAGCCTCCTAAAGTGCTAGGATTACAGGTGTGAGCCAATGCACTCGGCCTTTGGGATTTATTTTCAAAGCTACTGTTAGTGTTCATTTTAGGAAACTAAGGAGAAAAGAAACAAACCCTGGGCTCCTGGGATGGAGGCACTGCAGTAAAAGGGCACATACAGATCTCCCGACCACCCTGAGATGTAGGCGCTGTTAAAACCCAATTTAGAATAGGAAATTGATTTTTTTTTCCTGAGACGAAGTCTTGCTCTGTTGCCCGGGTTGCAGTACAGTGGCCCCATCTCAGCTCACTGCAACCTTTGCCTCCTGGGTTCAAGCAATTCTCTCTGCCTCAGTCTCCTGAGTAGCTGGGATTACAGGCACTTGCCATCATGCCCGGCTAATTTTTTTGTATTTTAGTAGAAGCAGAGTTTCACCATGTTAGCCAGGCTGGTCTCAAACTCCTGACCTCAAGTGATCTACCCACCTTGACCTCCCAAAGTTCTGGGGTTATAGGCGTGAGCCAACGTGCCCAGCCGAAAAGAGGAAATTGAGATGTAGAGAGGTGAAGGTGTGTCACTGGTAGGATTGCCCAGCTGGTGAGTGGTGGAATCTCAGTTGAAATGCACATCTGACCACAATGCCTCTGTTTCTAGCCGCAGAACAGACCCAGGGACTGGCTCCTTGAAATCAGGACCTCTGAGAGGAAGAAGAGCCTGCCCACCCTTGTCTGCTTTCATTTTACCACAAAGTTAACCAAGACCCAGAGAGGGCAAGTGGCTTGCATGGTTACACAGCAAGCTATGTGATGGAGACCACACACCCTATTCAACTGCCATACTCTCCCATCTCCTAGTCTTAGACAATTGTCATTAAAGACTTTGTGTACTTTTAACTGTGAAGAGAGCCCTCCTCCCCTTACTACTAGACATAAGTAATGCAGAGAAAGGTCCCAAGAAGGTGAAGAGGAGTACTTGGTAGGGAGTGATGGGGAGAGGGGGCGAGGCACTTCCTTGGTTTCTGAAAAGGAGAAATGACAGTGCTTTTTATTCTTGGCTTCTTAATGAGAAAGCTTTCATAACAAACTGGTGGCTTCTCAGTGTGTTTGCAGCTGCTCCAGATTATGTGGAGATTGTCTGCCCTGCACACAGTGACGTCAAAGTGATAATGTCTGCACAACAAATCCACTGAGTCTGCCAGGCAGGGTGGTTCTACATCGCTGGGGTGCACAGGGACCAGCCTAGCAGAGGCATGGTTGGGACAGGCCCTGCCACATGTACTTTCTTTCCTCTGTTCTCTCTCATGCATTTCCTGCAAGCCAGGCAAGGGCTGGGGTGGGATACTGTATTAGTCCATTCTCACGCTGCTAATAAAGACATACCTGAGACTGGGTAATTTATAAACGAAAGAAATTTAATGGACTCACAGTTCCACATGGCTGGGGAGGCCTCACAATCATGGCAGAAGGCAAAGGAGAAGCAAAGACACAACTTACATGGCGGCAGGCAAGAGCGTACGCAGGGGAACTCCCTTTTATAGAACCACCAGATCTCATGAGACTTAATCACTACCACGGGAACAGTATGGGGGAAACCACTTCCATGATTCAATTACCTCCACCTGTCCCCGCTCTTGACACGTAAAGATTATTACAATTCAAGGTGAGATTTGGGTGGGATCACAGCCAAACCATATCAGATACTGAGGTGACAGGGCAGGGCCTGCTCTTTTGGAGCTCACTCTCTGCTCCTCTGCATGTGCTGGCCCAGGAGCAGGTTAAAAATGCAGATCCTGCTTTAGGAGGTCTGAGGTGGGGTCGAGACTGTGGTCTCCAGACACACCTTGAAGAGCAAGGTTTTAGTGGCTGTGAATTAAAGATCTTCTGGGTGCTAAATATGGGGCACTTAAAAAAATTTAGCTTCCTTATGACTGGGTGTGGTGGCTCACACCTGAAATCCTAGCACTTTGGGAGGTTGAGGTGGGAGGATTTTTGAGGCCATGAGTTCAAGATCAGCCTGGGCAATATAGTAAGACTGCACCTTGAAATGGAGTCTAGCACTGTCACCGAGCTGGAGTGCAGTGGCCTGGTCTCAGCTCACTGTAACCTCTGCCTTCCAGGTTCAAGCGATTTCTCCTGCCTCAGCCTCCTGAGTAGCTGGGATTACAGGTGCCCACCACCACGCCCGGCTAATTTTTTTGTATTTTTAGTAGAGACAGGGTTTTCCTATGTTGTCCAGGCTGGTCTCGAACTCCTGACCTTGTGATTCGCCTGTCTCAGCCTCCCAAAGTGCTGGGATTATAGGCATGAGCCACCGCGCCGGCCATATATATTAGTTCTTAAATTCCCTTCATATAACCATCTCGTACATTTTCCCTATTTTCCTCCCTTTTAGTCATGTCCTGGAGTTAGAAACTTGCCCTGGAGTGTTTCAACGGAAATTTCCATTGCTTACATTTCCCTTCTAGAAGGTTGACTCTGATCACGGTGTGGAGAGTTGGTGCAGGGGTCAAGATTGGAGGTGGGAAGGCCTGTTGGGGGGGCTTTGAAGCTGTCCAGGGCAGACATAGTAGTGGCTTGGCCTACGACAGTGAGCAGAAGGGACAGAAAGGGAGGGATGCACAAGTTATTTAGGTGTGGTAATGGTGGGGCCGGGTGTAGGACGAGGAGGATCCCGGGGGTGGAAGTGAATGCCATAGTTAGGCACGTGGAACTGGGAGGAGGGGGCAGGAGTAGGGAGGGGAATGCGGCCCTCACAGGAGCACAGGACATGGCTGCCCCTGGAATCAGGCTTGGCGGATGGCCAGACGTCCCGTGCTCAGCGCAGAGCCTGGCACAGTGGCTGCGGAATGAGTGAAAGCTGAAGTTCTGGACCCTGAAAGAGGGAGGGAGAAGGAAGGGCGTGGCAGGAACCACCAGGTAGGCAGCTTGACCACTTCGTGCCTGAGAGTGCCTGGCAGTGCCAGGTGCCTCGGCCCTGGGGCCATGAACGATCGTTTGTGGGCCCTCTGAACTGCAGTTGGGCGACTGAGAACAGTCTGGCAAGCTGAGCGCCTGGCCCTGAGGACGCAGCGTGTGTTTTTCCCTGCAGCTCAGGGGGCCTGGGAAGCACAATATCCTCCATTGCTGAAGCTCCTCAATTAGACATGTGATGGCGGAGCTCACCACTAGGAGGCGCTCATAGGCTTTTTGTATTTTTTCCCGTCCTTCGGTGACAAAGTGGGGATTCTTCATGTGTTGCTGAACAAACAGAACCCTGACTTAGTCTTCACAAGTTACGAAACTGACCCCAAGGGCTCTGCTGTTTTCAATTCTACCATGTTGCAACTATCCCTTCCGCAGCCTGGGAAACAGGGTAGGATTCCAAGACCAAATAAAGGCCGTCTTTCAACAACCCAGTCCTCATGGCAACAGCCAGCCGCCCAATAGTGCCCGACTCTGACCAGCGGTGGGACTTCGGGCAAGTCATTTTGTAACCGTCTAATGGATTCACCTTGCCCACTGCATAGACAGAGCCGATTTATTAAAACAGGGGAATTGCAGTGGAGAAAGAGTAATTGCAGAGCCGGATGTGCGGGAGACCGGAGTTTTATTATTACTCAAATCAGTCTCCCTGAGCATTCCGGCATCAGAGTTTTTAAAGATAATTTGGCAGGTAGGGGCTTCGGAAGTGGGGAGTGCTGGTTGGTGAGATTGGAGATGGAATCCTAGGGGGTCGAAGTGAGTTTTTCTTGCTGTTTTCTCTTCCTGGGTGAGATGGCAGAACTGGTTGAGCCAGATTGCCAGTCTGGGTGGTGTCAGCTGATCCATCGAGTGCAGGGTCTGCAAAATATTTCAAGCACTAATGTTAGCTTTTACAATAGTGATGTTATCCCCAGGAGCAATTTGGGGAGGTTCAGACTGTTGGAGTCAGAGGCTGCTTGACTCCCTAACCGGTAACTTCTAATCTTTTTTTTTTTTTTTTGAAACGGAGTCTCACTCTGTCGCCCAGGCTGGAGTGCAGTGGCGCTATCTTGGCTCACTTCAGGCTCTGCCTCCCGGGTTCACGCCATTCTCCTGCCTCAGCCTCCCGAGTAGCTGGGACTACAGGTGCCCGCCACCACGCCTGGCTAATTTTGTTTGTATTTTTAGTAGACACGAGGTTTCATCATGTTAGCCAGGATGGTCTCAATCTTCTGACCTTGTGATCCGCCCGCCTCGGCCTTCCAAAGTGTTGGGATTACAGGCGTGAGCCACCACTCCTGGCCCGGTAATTTCTAATCTTTTAGCTAATTTGTTAGTCCTGCACAGGCAGACTGGTCCTCAGGTGAGAAGGAGGTCTTTTCTGGAAAGGGCTACTATCGATTTTGTGTCAGAGTCAAACTATGAGCTGAATTCCTTCCCAAAGTTAGTTCGGCCTACGCCCAGGAATGAACAAGGACAGCTTAAAGGTTAGAAGCAAGATGGAGTCGGTTAGGTCAGATTTCGTTCACTGTCGTAATTTCCTCAGTTATAATTTTGCAAAAGTGGTTTCAATTTAACCTCTCAGAACCTCAGTTTTCTTCAAGTGGGAAATGGGGATAATAATCATTCCTCCCTTGTCCTGAGTTAAGCTACATGTGAGAAAAAAAATCATAGAGTTCATGGGGTAAGTAAGAGCAAACAGAAGCAGTACTGTCAGAAGCGTTTGAACCAGAGCAACTCCATCTTGAATAGGAGCTGGGTAAAATTAGGCTGAAACCTATTGGGCTGCATTCCCAGATGGTTAGGCATTCTAAGTCACAGGGTGAGATAAGAGGTCAGCACAAGATACAGGTCATAAAGACCTTGCAACAACAGGTTGCAGTAAAGAAGCTGGCCAAACCCACCAAAATCAATATGGCCACGAGAGTGACCTCTGGTCGGCCTCACTGCTACACTCCCACCAGCACCATGACAGTTTACAAATGCAATGGTAACGTCAGGAAGTTACCCTATATGGTCTAAAAAGGGAAGGCATGAATAATCCACCCTTTGTTTAGTATATCATCAAGAAATAACTATAAAAATGGGTAACCAGCAGCCCTTGAGGCACTGCTCTGTCAGTGGAGTAGCCATTCTTTATTCCTTTGCTTTCTTAATAAATTTGCTTTCACTTTGCTCTATGGACTCGTCCCAAATTTGTTCTTGCATGAGACCCAAGAACCCTTTCTTGGGGCCTGGATTGGCACCCCTTTCCTGCAACATCTTTCTGGAGACCACAAAAGGACAATACTGAGGAAACCCCTGAGCCAAAGGCTAACTTTGGATAAGTGGTGGGGTCCAGGAACACTACTGTATTTTATTAATAAAATGTTTTTATCAGAGCCTCCAGAACCCAGCCCTGCACTGCCACCTTGGTTGGATTCCTCCAGCCACGTTTACAGAGCTCACACTCCCCACCTGTCCCCATGCACACTGCAGGGAAGGGAGAGATAAAGGTGATGCTGTGGCTGTCTCAGGTGCCTGCAGCCTGTAGGAGTCTCCCTTGAGAATGGGTCCTCCCTGGGCATAGGATTGTGAGTGATGTCCCTTAGGTCTCACAGTCAATGCATGGGCTGTCTAGGGTCACATCCTGAGTGTCCTGACTTCAGCTCTCCAAGACAGAACAGGACTCCTGATACCTGGCCAGGATCTGTTAACACCTCGGCATTAGGTTGGCTGGTCCTGGTAAATGGAGGCCCCAGTTTGAACTCCAACATGGGAATTTACAAGAAAGCAGAGTCCAAGTGCTTCCAAATGTCACAGTTTCCTGCCGGTCTAGGCCTTTGCAAAACCATATTAGGAGTCACTGTTCACTTGATGACTCAGGGCCTCCTGGATGGGAACTACGTGATGTACTTCTCCTTGAATAAAGTTCCCTGGAAGGGTTTGCCTCTGTGCACAAGGTTTAGTCTGGTTTTTCTTCTTAGGAGAGAGACACCAAGTGTGCCTGGCTTTTCCTCGATTTCTGCTCAGCCAGAGAATGGCTGGTAGTCAGGTTTGGCTGTGGTGGTTCTCAGATGCCTGGTATCGGCAGCTCTCTCTGTCTTTTTCCAACAGGATCTCCCCACTGGGAAGTATAGTATTGTGGCCATGAGCACGTGCTCTGAAGCCACACTGGGTTCAATTCCCAGTTCTACTTCTTAAAGCTATGTCAACTTGGTTGAGTGACTTAACTTTACTGTGCCTCAGTTTTCCCATCTGTAAAATGGGTTGCTCTGAGAATTAAATGAGTTTATTTTGTAAAGTGGTTAGAACAGTGCCCATTATATAATAACTGGTATGTGGGTGTAGGCTGTTCTGTGTCTCTTCCAGTTGTCTTACTTTGCCCTCTTGGTAGAGATGCAATAGACAGTGAGGGACACAAACATTAATAAGGGAGAATGATATCTGAAGCACTTTACATATGTAATTCATCAAGCTCTTAATATTCCTACAAGGTAGGTGTGCTCACCCCCATTTGGCTGATGAAGATACAGAGTCTCATTGTGGGGAAGTAATTCATGCAAGGTCACCTCTGCTATGGAGAAGCTTCTAAGACCCCAGCACCCTTGGTGGGCATTCTCTTCTGACCTCTTCGTCTGCTGGCCCAAGTCTGCTAGGCCCTCAGCTGTCTCTTAGTTCACTCCTCACTCTAATCTGTCAGGTCTTGGAGTCAGGACAGTCACCAGGAGTATTAGAGTAACTAAACTGCCTGCTCTAACAAATGACCTCCACTCTCAACGCTTACCACACTGGAGATTTCTCACTCACATCACAGTTTAATGAAAATCAGATATGGTGGGTGGGGAGAATCCTGTTCCACACAGTCACTCAAGGACCCAGGATCCTTCCATCTAGTGGCCTTGCCACCTTTGCCACCTTCCAAGGGCTCAGAGTGCCCCCCCCCCCACCCCGGGTCCTCTGCATTTGGCCAGCCAACAAAGGGAGAAGGAGAGCATGGAGGCTTGGAGAGTGGCCTATGGGGAGAGAGACTGTCTGCTTCATCTGAATCTCACCCCTGCCCAGCAGCCATGAAATGCATGCTTGCTGAACTGAGGGGCTCATCATGGGGAAACTTGAAGGATACCTAAGTCTGCCTGGGAAAGGTGGGTAAGTGTTCACCAAAATGGGGACATCTGAGTCAGGTCTTGAAGAGTGAATAAGAGTTCTCTGGATAAGGAGGAGGGAAAGGCATTCTGGGCAGGAGGAATGATGTGCGCAAAGACACATCAGGAAAGTTCCCGGCTGGCACAGACAGGACAGGTAAGGAAACAACATGCAGAGTCATGGAGTGTGAGGTGGGGGCTGTGGGGAGGAGGCTGGAGAGACAAGCAGAGCTGGAATTTGGAGGTTTCTGTTCCTCCTTGCTTTCTATCCTTCAAGTCCCAGCCCCAGGTTTCTTCCCCAGGACTCTAAGATGTGGGGATCTCTCCCTTCTGTCCTCAGAAGCACTGATGTTCAGAGCATTTTAACCTGGAATGATCCAATTTGACCCTCACAGCAGCCCAGTGAGGTGGAAAGGACGTAGGTAATTATAGTCCCCATTACTTTTATTGTCTGATTGTTTATTAGGGGTTTATTTCAAAGAGTTGACTTTTGTTTATTGAAGTTGTATATGGTAAACTTGCTAACTTCATCTATAGATGCTTTTGGATTTGCTATGTAGACAATCATATGCAAATAATCACAGTCCTATTTCTTCCTGTTTTTATTTCTTTTCCTTACCTTATTGCACTGGTGAGCATCTCCAATAAAATGTAATACAATCAATGCCAGTAGACAGCCTTGTCTCTTTCCTGATCTCATTGGGAAAACTTTCAGTATTTCACTATTAATTAAAATATTTGCTTACAGACATTTAAAATGTTTGCTTAAAAGTAGGTACCTTTTATCAGATTAAATGTTTCCTCTTATTCTAGACTGCTAATTCTTTAAAAATCATAAATCAGTGTTGAATGTTATCAAATGCTTTTCCTCCATCTGGTAAGATAATCTTATAGATTTTTCTACTCTTTCTGTTAATGAGATAATCATCAGTGCTTTCATCAGTGGTTCTCAACTGATGTTAATTTTTCTCTCTAGGGGACATTTGGCAATTTCTGGAGACATTCTTTATTAACTCAGTTGGGGGTGTGTGCGTGTGTGTGTTATTGGTATTTAGTGCGTAGAAGCCAAGGGTGTTGTTAAACATTCTATAATGCACAGAAACTGCCCTCCACAACAAAGAATGATCCAATAGTGAGACAGGAAAATAGGTCTGGAGCCAGGGAACATAAGGCCGATTCACACTTCAGCTATGGCAGGAAATATCCTCTCCATAGGGTGTATGCCAAGTAAATAACTTTGTAACTTTACTTCCTCCTCTTCATTTACATAGGGCATAAACCAAGTAACCAATGAGATCCTCTCGAGGGTATTTAAACTGCCAAAAATTCTGTAATGGGGCCCCTGAGCCCCTATGCTCAGGCCCACTGCCACACTGTGGAGTAAATTTACATTTTCAGTAAATTTCTTCATTCTTTCCTTGCTTTGTTTGTGTGTTTTGTTCAATTCTTTGTTTAAGATGTCAAGAACCTGGACACCCTCCACCGGTAACATATTTTAGCGAGCCAGCCAGGAGAACTTCCAGGAGAAGTTAGGTCCAAAGTTTGGGATTTATTTTTTTTCTTTCCCCTTTCCTTTCTGCTCCATACAGGGGAATCCGTCTCTGTCTCTCTCTTTTCCTTTCCAATTCAAGACCCTTGGCGGACAATGCCTAAACACAGAAGCAACTGCAGGTTTCTGGCCATGGTTGGTGAAACTAAGGGGTTCCCATGTGGAGGTGCCTAACTGCCACTGACCGGTTCACTTAAGGGACCAGGGTTTTTTTTTTTCTTCCCCCTTTCTTTCTTTTTCAGTCTTTCAACCACTGTTTCCTAGTAGCTCCTTGGAAATTGAGGGCAATTGACTGAGGTCACTTTCTGGTATTGCCTGAAGGCCAAGGAGTGAATGGGAGTAACTGCCCTAACTGGAAGGGAAAAAGACTCTTTTTGAAAAAATCTTTTCTGTGTGTGGTCCCTGGTCCCTACATGTGACCCAGCTCAGAGCAAACTCGCACGTTTCAGGTGACTTAAACCATTTTTTTATGCTAAATTCTTTCCTTCCCCTATTCTACTGGCTAAAGCAGAAGAAACCTACCCAGCCTCCAGTTCCTATCATTAAAGTTCATGGGATAGGAAGCATGGGAAAACATGGTCGTAACAAATTATAAGGATGCTAAAAGTCGGGGATTACACCCAGGTACCGAGGGAAAGCTCATAGTAGGCTCTGGAGGGAAAGCATGCAAAGTGGCACCGGTGCCTACCTAAGGTCAGAGACTTCTAATACTCTAAGATTGGACCCCACAGGAGGACAGACACTCCAGGGGATCCTAGAAACCTCAGCCTCCCCGAAGGGGATGCTCTCAGCAGAGGTTCTGAGGTCTAGTAATAAGCCCTTCTTATAATTTTCTCCCACAGTTGCAATGCTGTTTAGCCCCAACATTGTTTGGAATCTGGAGTTTACCATTGAATGGGAATGTGGAATGGCATTGCGTGTATCCAGGCTTTTGTGCTGCTGTTCTAAGCAGGGAGCCTGGTTAATGTGTGACACTCTACTTTGGTGCTGTTTGGAGCCCCAGTGCTCTTTGGAGTCTGGGGAAATTTGGCCTTTAAATATCAAATTGCCATGGAGACTGCCTTACCTGAAATTTTAGTTCACAGCCTTCATTGGATTAGCTATTGGTGCAAACAAAGTAAAACTGACAAGCTTGTATTACTGTCTCATGGCTAAGGTTCCAAGCTATTGGATCTTTGTTTGTGTGTGTATATACATGTCTTTGTATTGCTGTGAGAAATGGGAAAGTTCTTCTTCAAAGATTATAAAAAGTCACAATTTCTTACTATAAGATTGTTATCCTCTATTAGTGTGTATGTGTGTGTGTGTGTGTGTGTGTGTATACGTGCATGTGTATGTATATATGTGTGTGTGTATATATATATATACCAAATCAGCTGTCCTAGCTTGCTCCAGCATGCCTGGACAGAACTAGTCAAGCCCCAGCCCTTAGTGCATACCACTCCTTGTTTGGAGATGCTTCCTTAACTATCCCTGGACAACTTTCTTTTCTTTCTTTGTTCTGTTCCCCTTACCTAATAAGAAAGCTTTAAGCTAACAGCCAATCGGGTAAATTGTAAAATGTGAGGTCCTATTCCAGCCCATGGAAACTGGACACAGTAGTAGGGTAAACACATCAGGTTATAAATAACTCTGTCTCCTTTGTTAGGTGTACTCTTGTGGCTGGACAGCTATTGAGTAGCACCCTTTCTGCAGAAAGTAAAGCTCGCCTTGCTGAGAGATAATTTGTTCCTGCATTAATTCTTTTTTTTTTTGTGTGTGACACTGAAAACTTAATTCCCAACAATTTGGCACCCAATGTGGGGCTTGAACCCACGACCCTGAGATTAAGAGTCTCATGCTCTACTGACTGAGCTAACTGGGCTTTTACAACACCAAAAACTTCATTCCCAACATTGCTATCTCATGGCTAAGATTCCAAGCTATTGGATCTTCATTTGTGTGTGTGTATACATGTCTTTTGTATTGCTATCTCATGGCTAAGGTTCCAAGCTATTGGATCTTCGTTTTTGTGTGTATGCATGTCTATATGTGTTTGTTTGTATGTACACTTATTGTTCTATGTTGTGTCTACCAAATTGGCTTATAAGTAAAAGAGTGCTTATAAATTAAGTAAATAAGGCTAAGCAATTTTCAAGTTCACATGACTTAAGTATAACTTTACTAAACAAGCTAGCTTAAAAATTATTGGACGAAAAGTAAAAATGCCTTCAGAACTGTCAGCATACATTTTGTCTGAATTTTATGTTTGTTTTTGCTAGATATTTTGAGATGTCAGTGTTTGGCATGGAAGGTTGTAAAACTATAAACCCAGCCAAAACAAAATAATCTTGGTTTGTGTGCTTTCTTTTGACAAACATGAGTAATTTATAAAAGGAAAATATCTTGGGCCCCCCCAAAATTACTAGGCTGAAGGGAAGATTTAGGGTGGGAGCTGCTTGAACCTGCCTCCCATTCTATTCAAAGTCTCACTAAGATAAATGCATATCTAATTTCCTCCTTTGGAAAGGCTAATCAGAAAAGAATGCAACCCTTCACCTCACACCTACCTGTGACCTGGAAGCCCCAAACCCCCACCCCCGCTTTGAGTTGTCCTGCCTTTCCAGACAAAACCGATGTTCATTTTACATATGTTAATTAATGTCTCATGCCTCCCTTGTTAAAAGTGGAAGAATTGAGTACTGAATGGGATAAACGTTTTAGGTAAACTTTTTGTGTAAATTAAAATCTTAGTTATTTTTCACGCTCATTTAATATCTGGGTCATTTCCAATTATGAAAGGGTTGTGATATGGGGAAATACATTTCTAAAATTGTGGAATTATTCTTATCTATAAATGCCCATATCTGATAGTTCAGGATTTCTTGCTTTTTAGGGTTTCACTAAAATTTTAGCATAAGAATTCTAGTTAACACGTAATTCTGTATACAAAATGTGCCCAAAGGGTTATGTTATCAGTGAGAAAAAGAATAATTTTGTCTAATTCAGAAGTTATCCAAAAGCTAGTTCAAATTACAGATTTGAAAAGTTCATTTATGAAACAATGTAGTAAGGAACCATTAAGTATGGGAGAAAAATGTGGAAAAAGTTTAGATAATAAAATATTCCTTAAAACTTGATAAAGAATTGGAGATGGGCTGGGCGCGGTGGCTCAAGCCTGTAATCCCAGCACTTTGGGAGGCCGAGGCGGGCGGATCACGAGGTCAGGAGATCGAGACCATCCTGGCTAACATGGTGAAACCCCGTCTCTACTAAAAATACAAAAAACTAGCCGGGCGTGGTGGCGGGTGCCTGTAGTCCCAGCTACTCGGAGGCTGAGGCAGGAGAATGGCCTGAACCTGGGAGGCGGAGCTTGCAGTGAGCCCAGATCGCGCCACCGCACTCCAGCCTGGGTGACACAGCGCGAGACTCCGTCTCAAAAAAAAAAAAAAAAAAAAAAAAAAAGAATTGGAGACATTTGGCTAATTGACATTTTTGTAGTTAAAGCTCTCAGTCTTGATTAAAATAAAATAACAAGTATTGTAGAAAATGCATCAGCAGTTCGGCAATTCTTTTTTGTTTTTTAATATAGTTAAGCATGAAGCCAGATTTAGTGTGGAGCCAAGTTCACATACATGTTTGCATTGCTTCACACTATGTTTATTGTTTTGTGTAGATAGTGCTGGAGTACTTATTGATCACGTGCCTAAAGTGAATTTCTTAATTGCACAGGATGTATGATGTGGGTTTTTTTTTCTTTCTTTTTTTTTTTTTTGGTGGGGGGGCTCTGGGTAACACTGTAGCTTCCAGAGTAAATTAAGTAGAAAAGATTTAGGGTTGTTTTCCTGTTTATTAATTTTTGCTTCTAGTTTTCATTTGTTTGCTGTTTATTCTCCTCTGGATTTTGCTTATGTATGCATATATATAAAACCATGATGTTTTTTAGCCTGGTGTGATGGGTCATGCCTGTAATCCCAGCACTTTGGGAGGCTGAGGTGGATGGATCACGAGGTCAGGAGTTCAAGACCAGCCTGGCCAAGATGATGAAACCCTGTCTCTACTAAAAATACAAAAATTAGCTGGGCATGGTGGCAGGAGCCTGTAATCCCAGCTACTTGGGAAGCTGAGGCAGAGAATTGCTTGAAGCCAGGAGGCAGAGGTTGCAGTGAGCCGAGATCGTGCCACCGCACTCCAGCCAGGGTGACAGAGCAAGATTCCATCTCAAACAAACAAACAAACAAAACAAAACAAAACAAAACACCATGATGTTTTTTAGTTTCTAGTGGAGGGCTCTTATTTGGTTCTGTGAATAATTATTTTTGTTTCCTATGCATTTCTAGCAAGTCATTCTTTGTTCCATCTATCTGAAATTCCTACGCTACCTTTGTCAGGTCCACAGGAATTAATGGAGCACACTAGCCTTCTAACCTTAAACTAACTTTTTGGATTTTAGGGTTCTTGATACTTTAAGTGTGTTGAGTATACTCTCGTAAATAGAATTTAAGACATATTTCTCTCTCTTTGCCTACTTTTTCCAAAATTTATAAATTATTTGTGAATATTCTTAATTCATAGCAATGTGTTTGTTTGCATCCAGTCAAGCAGGGTCTACAGGGCCACTTGGGGAGAGAGAGCCCAGAAACCTGGCATGCCAGCAAAAGGGTAAGAATTTCTTACCAGTTAGTCTCTGATCTCTTTCTCTTTGTGCAAACTGATTAAATGAAAGGTACAAGTCACTGTTTATTTCCTCTGTAAGGTTTTAAATTAATTGGTTTAATAATAATAAGAGCTTAAATCAAATATTTTGTCAGAAAAGTAAAAAGTGCAATGCCTTTTATTTAATTCATGTGACGAGTAATTTTTAGGAAATAAAGATGTTTTTAATGATTATTAATAGAATACAAATGTCTTCAAAATGTAAATATATGGTCCAAATTATGTTCAAATATTAGGTTTGCTAAATGCTTTAAGGTCACGAGCTGCTTCTTTGGCTTTTGAAAACTGTTTAACTCACCTGCTTTAGAACTAGGTAAGGCCTGGGGACATGTGGAGTTGGCCACACCCCTAGCTATGCTGGAAATAATCAGACCTTATTAGCACCTAGTACATAATTAAGATAACTTATCAGGTTTTACATTAAAATTAAAATTGCTGAGAGTCACCATTATAACATGCAATTACGACTACTAGAAACAGTTTTACGTGCAAGGTGTGTAAAGACAGTAAAGTGTGTGGGTTTTTTTGTCAGAGGTTATAAAAGGATTTTGCTTGTTTAAAATTTCTGAGTCATCATTTTGGCAAAATAAATAATTTAGTTTCAAATTTGTCTTTCTAATGCCTGACTTTTTAGATGGATCAGAGGGCCCCTGAAAACATCCAGAAAAGAGGTAAACAGGATTATTTAACATGTTTAGGTACATGGGATTGCGAGAATGATGTCCGATCTTCTTTAGGTTATATTTTTGTAAATAATACTAATATATGTTCCAAAATTCTATGGGATTTCTAAAATTCTAATGTCTAAGTATATTCTACCAATCAATTATAATTATGGTTATTATGTTAAGTTATTGTAAACCACAGCAATAACCAAATTTCCTTCTATAAAGCTACTAACCCAAGTAGAAAAAAAGTTCATTAAATACCAAGAAAATAGTTTGTCAGATTTTCCTGTTAACCCAGCTGATACTGAAATTGTTTAAATATACAATTTGAATAAACTTCACGGTCTAAGTCAAATTACCCATGATAACCATCAGTTATCAGTGCTATGATTTAGAAAAACAACTGGTATTCAAGAGGATATGAGTCTAATGTTAATTAAGCATGGCCTTCTGGAGAACCAGGATGACCACCTTGTCCTCCCTGAGTCCTTAAAGATTTTATTATTAAAAGTCTTGCATTCCATGACTCATCACAGAAAAGATGAAATAATCCAAATTAAATACATTAGTGTGGGAACTTAGAAATTACAAAAATAGTTTGTAACCAATGTTTAGTCCCATATTCCTGGGAAAACAGTTAAAGCATCAGGTGCATTTGGTCACCTGGGGGGCCATTTAAACATTTTATAAAGGAATTTCATTCAATTGTTATTTTCAATGCATGTTTTCTGGTTGTATAAAAGCTTTCCCATACAAGAGGGCTGATGTTATAACCAGCAGATCATTATGCTACAGTATGTTTTGACTAGGTAAAGAAAGTATTTTATGGTTTGTATCTTTTGGGAAGATCGGAGAAAGAACTGTCCTTGCCATCCACACTACAACAAAATTTCGGGACCTTGAACTTTGGGTTCATAATCTCACAACTGAGAAGGGTCTCTCCATATTCTTGGAACTGTACACCCATTGGAACCCTTGAGGTTTCTACCCAGAGGAGGATGGCATCGTTGATGTAAATAGCTTTTCCCAAGTTCACAGATTAAGACTTCTACTATCATGAAACTCTCATCTATGAGTATGTCCCTTGCTTATGCCTCTCTGAACAATAGAAGTGGAAAAGAGGTCTGTTATGTGCCCTTATGGGGTGTACTTTTATTTGTGAAGGAGTTTGCAGCCAGGTTTATACATGAATAACCTTATACTTTGATAGATAAAAGATGAAGGCCCAAAGTAGGTAAGAAACTTTAATGGTACATATGTTGCCTCATAATCAGTCAGAAACAAAACACTGGTTCATTCCTCTTAACCCACATAATGGGTTAAAAAGAATATTGCCAGGAGGCCTTCACTCTTCTAGAAGGGCATCATTTGTTAGGTCCTTTTTCCATGGTATAATGTAAAAGAAGCAATGGTTAGAAATGTATCCCTCATGATAGGCTCTATAACAAATTCTACTGTAAAGGACACAAATTAAATTACCTTGTGAAAGTTACGATAGAATTAGCTGAACAGAGAAGTATCTGTGCAGCTGCTGGCACTCATGGCCTATGGAGAAAACATCTGGTATTACAGAAATTCAGTTGTAGTGGATTAACAATGAAACTGCTTCTTTAAGTCATCCTTTGATCTATTTGGTTTTAGGAGGTTTGGTTTATGGGGACCTTGGGTAAGAAGCATACTCTGAATTCTTGGTATTATCCTCCCAATAGTAAAAATAATAGTCTCCCTGGTGTACTGTATTCTCTCAAAGATTTTAAATGCTTGCATGCAGCCATCTCTAGAATGTGGTATGGTCTCTCTTCAACTGGAATGACAAAAGATGAAAGAAGTGTACAATCATGAAGACACCATAATCCATGAATGACGAGCTGAGACCGGAAACCCAAAATGATGGTAACTGAGAGTGGTGCTAAGGCCCTAAGTTTTGGTCACACTCTCACCTAAGTGAGAACCTGACCAAAAAGGGGGAATTTTTTAAACAAAATTCTGGGAGGCTATTATTTTGGACTAAGCTCCTGCACAAAGCCCCAACAGACCAAACCAAACAAAAATGGAGTTGCTTGTGCTAAGTCTTTAAGGAAACACAGATTCTAGAACAGACCAGGTTTTGTTTTTTCTCCTGCAAATCTCTGTAACAAACATTCCTGGCAACATAGGTATCCACCCCCTGAAGTTCCCATTAAATCTTTTAGCCAAATTCATTTCTTCTCTCCTAGGGACCACCAAGCTTTAGATGATCATGCAACGAAGGTTCCAGCCAGTTCCAGGTGAAGACACCACCCTTGACCATCAAGAAGCTACCCCGCCTCCACTAGACAGAGCAGGGAGAGAGTTCCGTCATCCTTAACAGGTAGGGACTATGCCGCAAGCCAGCATGAAGTAGTCACAGAGAAAAGACGATTGGTCCCTCTGCCTCCCATGAAGATTTATGGGGATCACATCTCTTAAAGAGGAAATGAGGCAGGAAAATAGGGTCTGGAGGCAGGGAATATAAGGCAGATTCATGCTTCAGCTATAACAGGAAATATCCTCTCCATAGGGTAGATGCGGAGTAAATGACCACGTAACTTTACTTCACCCTCTTCATTTATATAGGGCGTACACGAACTAACCAATGGAATCCTCTAGAGGGTATTTAAACTCCCAAAAATTCCGTAACTGGGCCCCGCTCCCACACTGTGGAGTGTACTTTCATTTTCAATAAAATTTCTTCATTCTTTCTTCACTTTGTTTATGTGTTTTGTCCAATTCTTTGTTCAAGACGCCAAGAACCTGGACAACCTCCACTGGTAAAAATAGTGCTGAGGCTGACAAACCCTGATTTCTGTTGCTTATTTATTTATTTATTTATTTGAGACAGGGTCTCACTCTGTTGCCCAGGC
This sequence comes from Theropithecus gelada, assembly GCF_003255815.1. Taxonomy (NCBI): domain Eukaryota; kingdom Metazoa; phylum Chordata; class Mammalia; order Primates; family Cercopithecidae; genus Theropithecus; species Theropithecus gelada. The sequence continues at coordinate 82,877,478 of NC_037668.1, forward strand.
TGGAGTGTAGTGGCATAATCATGGCTCACTGCAGCCTCAGTCTCCTGGGCTCAGGTGATGCTCTCACTTCAGCCTCCCAAGTAGCTGGGACAACAGACACATGCCACCACATCCAGCTGATTTTTGTCTCTTTTGTAGAAACTGGATCTCTCCATGTTGCCCAGGCTGGTCTCGAACTCCTGGCTCAAGCAATTCACCTGCCTTGGCCTCCCAAAGTACTGAAATTATAGGCATGAGCCACCACACCCACCCCATGTTGCTTGATCAAGCTTGTACTTTGGAAATAAAACCAACTTGGTTGTAATGTAATATTCTTTTTATGTATATATTACTATATCTAATTTTCTTTTTTTGTTGTTTTGAGACAAAGTCTTGCTCTTGTCGCCCAGGCTGAAGTGCAATGGCGTACTATATCTACTTTTCTAATATTTTGTTTAGGATTTGTATCTATATTCATGAAAGAAATGGTCTTATAATTTTCCTCTCATCTAATGTCCTTGTCAGGTTTTGGTATTAAGGTTGATTTGGCCCCATAAAATGAATTAGAAAGTGTTCCTTCTTTTTCAATTCTCTGAAAGTGTTTGTGTAAGATAGACGTGTTCTCTGACTTCCTTTGTGATCAGACCTGCCTCTGCTCACCTCCTTAACCCCATAAGCCACTGATGGGCTTTGTCTGAGCCTGAGACATTTACTGAACCCAGTTATAGCACTAAGCAAAATTACTATTTCTTAAAGGTCAGAACTCACCTGAGCCTACTGGACCCCTGCAAGACTGGAGACAGGTAGAAAGTCTCGCTTTGCCCTCAAGCCTAAGTTTTATGATCTACCTCAGACTTTTATCATTTTGGCAGTTATTAGGCACTGACTCAAATGCTAATAAAGTAGGCTACTAATTCCCATTCAGCCATTGTGCCTGGTCTATAGCTGTCTTGGGCAAGAACCCTATGATAAGAAGAGGACAGGATCAAGACACTCTTGGGAGCCCTGCCATAACGCTCTCATAGCAGCTCTGAAATCTTACCTTTTACGGCTGTTATCTACTGTGTCTTCTATTGCTAACTAAACCTTTAACTCCTTTGCAGGAGTGGAAAACCTTTTCCACACCTTGACTGTCAAGACAGCTGGGTGGGTACAGGAGGGGAGAACATAGGTTTTTGCACTGGACAGACCTGATTTAAATTTTAGTTTTGCCACTATTCGTAGGGTTACCTGAAACAAGATATTTAGCTTTTTTAGTGGAGCCTCTGTTTACTCATCTGTGAAGTGGAACTAATAATGTCCACTTCAGTGGTGTGTTTAAGAAAAAAGGGATTTGGCCGGGCACGGTGGCTCATGCCTGTAATCCCAGCACTTTGGGAGGCCACCTGAGGTCAGGAGTTCGAGACAAACCTGGTCAACATGGTGAAACCCTGTCTCTACTAAAATTACTAAAATTACAAGAATTAGTTGGGCGTGGTGGTGGGTGGCTTGTAATGCCAGCTACTCGGGAGGCTGAGGCAGGAGAATCGCTTGAACCTGGGAGGTGGAGGTTGCAGTGAGTCGAGATCCTGCCACTGTACTCCAGCCTGGGCAACAAGCGAAACTCGGTCTCAAAAAAAAAAAAAAGAAAAAAGGGATTCATTAAGGGGTTTAGATGGTGCACACCCTCGGAGGGCCGAAGACACAGACACTAGCTGAGCTTCTAGAAACAGCTCTCAATACCAGCACAGAGGTGGCGCACCGAGGGAGCTGCTGCTTCTATCCTAATCAGGAAGACTGCCCTTGACAGCAAGGAAGCAGTGCTGGACCCTCGCCCACAAAATGTCCTCATCCTGCCGGTTTCTTCACTAGACCCAAAATCCTGTTCATGTGCAACTGATTGGAGAAACCAAAATTGCATTTGTGACGCTAGCTGCAAGCAAGTCTGGAAAACACGGTTTTTCACTTTCCAGCCTTTGCATGCTGGGAAGGGGTTGAAACTGGGGATGAGCAAGCCTCTTCACTGTACCCACTACAGTTGGCTATCCTATTTTCATACTTGTTTTCCTTCCGTGGCTGTTTTGGGCATCTGTGTTCTCCGGCCCAGCTAATGAATCATTATTCTTAGTCAGTTATGACAACCCTCTTCCTCTTGCAGCTAGGGATAGTCACGTCACTCAGTTCTGACCAATGAGAATAAGGGGAAGTCTGCTGGGGGGCCGTGGGTGGAGGCTTCTGGGAAGGCTTTTGCTTTTCAATAAAAGGGACAGCTGTAGATTGATGCCAGCTCTTCCCCTTTCGTTCTGCCTCGAATGTCTGGAGCTGTAGCAGCCATCATGTCAGCGTGAGGATGAAAGGCCAAAGAAAAGGCTGGCAGGAACAGAAGTATGGAAGATCATAAGCTCTTGTTAGCAACGTTGAGCTGCTGAGCTAACTGGAATAAATGCCTCCCTCTAGAGTTCTTGAGAAAAATACATTCATATTGATTTAAACAACTGCTAGTTGAGTTATCTGTTATTATAGCTGAAAGTATTCCTGACTGATAGATTCTTCTTCCTCATAGCGAGGATGTGACTGGACTGCTGAAGAAGTGGTCAATCTACAAGATTAGATAATAGACTTTTTAAAGTCTTCTATATCCCCTCTTGAAGCTTAAATTTCCATAAGAATAAACAACGCTGCCTTTCTCTGGGGAAGAGGGGAACTTTCTAGGAATTTAAGAAGAGGGGCTGGTGGTGTGAGCAAGAGATACCTGTGACCCTCCATCTTCAGAGCCCAATCAGAGGGTCAGTGGAGAATGGGGGATCTCTGAGAGCACGGCTGAGAATTAGAGGAAATGTTCGAACAGTCAGCGGCATGGTGACCAGCCCTGCGGTCACGATGGCCACGCCTGACCAGAGAGGAGGTGCTGCTGGGCAAGTGGATGAGAGATAGAAAAAGTAGAGAGCAGAGTTTGTCCCTGGGACCAGGAGAACAGTGTTGGGGAGATGACACCCAAATGAGGCGACTCAGGGAGAAATGAGTGTTGCAAGTGCTGGCCTCAAGCACGGCTGTGCTCGGTGCCCATCTTCTGGTCTGCAAAGTGTGGGAGGCAGAGGATTGAGGCTGGCTGTAAGAACCAGGGATCAAGTGGACAATGTGTAATTTAAAAGTGTTTACCCTCTCTGCTTGCTGTGAGCTTCCACCTGTTGCTCGTTGATCCACACAGCCAGTGAGCGCTGGGTTCCCACTCTGCCTGAGGCGCCGCACCAGGTACTGGTGCCGGTGCAGGGAGAACATTCCCGTCTCTGAGGAACCCAGGCTAGTCATGGAGAAACAGGAAGGTAAACTGATACTTTTGGGGAGAGCTCAAGAAAGGGGTGCTCATCTGATTTGGGAACGCCTCCTCAGGAAAGGGATGACTTGGCAGCAATGGGAAGGAAGAGCGGGCAAGGGATATGGCAGTGGAGGGAAGACCTTTTGTACAGGCTCAGGGGCAAGAGAACCTTAGGCTCCCACTTGATCACAGCTGGAACGCGGAGTTTGGGGAAGGGATTGAGAATCTGGAAAGACACTGCAGCCTGGTTAAGTGGGAAAGAGTCAGGCTGTGGAATCAGACCTCTGACTCATCTCCGTGGCCTTGGGCATGTCACTTAACCCCTCGGAGTCTGTTTCCTCTTCTATGATATAGGCACAATGGTTCTTTCCTCTTGGAAAACGTTTAATTGGGTAACAAATAACCAGGAATTGTTAATTAGGAAAATGATTATGAAATAACCATCATATTTTCTGGCACATGATAGGCATTCAAGAACAACAGAATCAATTCCAAAGAGGCATCTTCCCCCTAAATTTGAATATCTCTGATACTGAGGTTCATTGTTAAGGCCTAATTGGCAGCATCCTTTCTTTCTTGGTGGCACATGAACTAATGGTGTAATGCAATTGATACCATCTTACTTTCAATGAAATATGGTAGTTCTTTGGAGTATCTACAATAAAGATCAGAAAAGTTTTCTGTAAAAGTTCAGATGGTAAATATTTTAGGCTTTGTGGGCCGTATGGTCTCTGTTGTAATGACTCAAAATTGCCCTTGTAGTGCTAAGGAAGCCATAGACAGTATGGAAATCTTAAACAAGTGTGGCTGTGTTCAATAAAGCTATTTTTGGACACTGGCTTCTGAATTTCACATAATTTTTTTTTTTTTTTTTTTTTTTTGAGACGGAGGCTCACTCTGTCACCCAGGCTGGACTGCAGTGGCCGGATCTCAGCTCACTGCAAGCTCCGCCTCCCGGGTTCACGCCATTCTCCGGCCTCAGCCTCCCGAGTAGCTGGGACTACAGGCGCCCGCCACCTCGCCCGGCTAGTTTTTTGTATTTCTTAATAGAGACGGGGTTTCACCGTGTTAGCCAGGATGGTCTCGATCTCCTGACCTCGTGATTCGCCCGTCTCGGCCTCCCAAAGTGCTGGGATTACAGGCTTGAGCCACCGCGCCCGGCCTTCACATAATTTTTATATGTCATAAAATATTATTCTTTTGATTTTTTTGTCGATGATTCAAAAATATAAAAACTATTCTTAGTTCACCAGCTATACAAAAACAGCCTGAATTTGGCCCACTTTGCTGGACTATAATAATATATATTGGGAGATGGCCAACAATTGCTTTTCATCAATGTGTGTGCTTTATGCTTCTATGACTACCTAGACAGTTTCCAGAACACTTTCAAACCTTACTAGGAATGATTTGTAATGGCGTTTGTGGGTATGGGAGGCAATTTGAATCTAGAAATTCAGCTGGAATCAGGGACATTTCCTGGAGGAGCTGATTCATGAACAGAGTTTTGCAGGATGAATTCAATGTGTGTGGTGCAGTGGAACACAAGCAAAAATGTGGAGCAACCCTTTCCACATGTGGAGTCAGGCATGGCTAGAGAATAGGTGCTCAGGACAAGGGACCAATAGGTGCTCAGGATGGGCGCAGAGCATGCTGGGCCTTGGAAGCCAGGCAAAGACGTTGATTCCAAAGCAGGAGCTCTTCATTTGAGGACCGTAGATTGGGCTTTAGACAGTCCAAACATCTCCTGTAATTTATGCAAAATCTTGTGGAATGCTTATTTTCTAGGAATAAAGTCTATGCTTTTTATCAAATTCTCAAAGGGGCAATGTAATCCCCATTAAGAAAATAAGATGACAGCACTAAAACGAATGAGGAGTCCTTTGTGGTAGACTTCATCAGTCTGGATGACTGCCTGCCTTGGTCAGTTTCCCGCATCTCTAGGAAGGCCCTGATATGCAGGGATGGGCCCCCATTGTCATTTCTTTGCTACATGACCCCGCTGCCTGGTCACAGTTTATTGGTCCCGGGGTGGGCACCTCATTCAAGTGATTGTCCCCAGAAGTTTTAAAACCTAGAATGAAAGGTGGTAGCTGGTATTGGAAGTGACAGTATGAACTAGGAGAGAATTGGTATGAATTAGGAAAGAGTGAAACCAATATACCAGGAAAAGTAAAAACACAAAACTTCAGGTGAGAATTCTGGTGGTATTGAGTCAATGTAACCTGGCTTTCATCCCTGCCCTTTTCATGGTGACCTGAGGTAGTCCTATGTCCTAATATTAAATCAGTTCTTGCCTAACTTTAATCAGATTTGTTTTCTGGCAAATTAAAGAATCCTAAGCAAAGGAGGCGGCACGATCAGGGTAGCTGCCATGAGGGGAATTAACTGGAGTGAGGAGGCCAGGGACCAGAGGGAAGTTATTGCAGTGGTGTTGCGGGGAGATGAGAGACCTGGAAGAGAGATGGCTGTCTTGGTATGGAGAGCCAATGAATGGATAGAAAACATATTTCCAGAGCAAAATAGCAGACATGGTTATTGATTAGATATGGAGCCTGAAAGAGGGGAAGGAGCAAGGATGAGTGCTGAAACCGCAGGAGGGTGATCAGGTTACACCATATGATGCTGGAAATCCAGGATAATGGGTTTGAAGTTTAGGAGGAGGCTCTGGGCTGGATATGAAAATTTATCAGCTGAGAAGTAGTAACTGAAGTCACAGCAGTGAGTGAGGTTGTCCAGGGCAATGTAGCAAGGGCCATTGTATGTTCTGCCCAATCCAGCACTGTCAGTGGACAGCCGGTCACCAAAGGAGGGAGTCACAGAACTCTACCCAGAGCCCTGTGAGGGCGGGGGGGCAGGCTGTATGGCTGTATATTTATTTTGGTGGTTGAGGGAGCAGTGACCTCATTTGCAGGCATTGGAGAAGAGGAAGCCAGGATTCACTTGGCTACGTATTCCTTCTTTATACCTTTTCCTTTTTTCCTTTTTTTCTTTTATTTTTTTGTTGAGACAGAATTTCACTCTTTGCCTAGGCTGGAGTGAAGTGGTGTGATCTTGGCTCACTGCAACCTCTGCCCCTCTGCCGTTTCAAGCAATTCTCTTGCCTCACCCTCCTGAGTAGCTGGGATTATAGGTGCCCGCCACCATGCCCGGCTAATTTTTTACTTCTAGTAGAGACGGGGTTTCGTTATGTTGCTCAGGCTGGTCTTGAACTCCTGACCTCAGGTGATCCACCCACCTTGGCCTCCCAAAGTGCTGGGATTACAGGCATGAGCCACCACACCCAACTGGTATACCTTTTCTTTTTTAAGGGCGAAGTAGCATGTGACTAAGGAGGTGTTAATGATCTGTGCTTGGTAGGAAGAGAAAGGGGACTGGTGGGGGACATGGGATTAGTAAGGGGAGAAAAAGAGAGCCAAAGGAGAGATTGGGGGTAACAGAAAATCCCCATCTAGACCAGTGGGGATAGGGTCGGGGAGAAGCAGAGCCCAATGTGTGCAGGGCCATGCTGTGAGGCGGAAAGAACGGGGACACAGTGTATGACAGATCTTGTTTCCACTCTGGTTAATTCAGCCCTCTGAGTCTCAGTTTCCCCATCTGTGAAGCAGGAATAACAGCAGTTGTGGGGATTACAAATAACCAGTCAAATTCAGGTACTCCTTGATATTTGAACTCTCTTTGTCTGAATACTCATGATGATGACTTGCAAAGTTATTACCTGTAATTCACTGCCCTGATTGAACACCTGCCTGACTGGTCGACTTGTGTGCCAGTGAGAACATGTATGTTGTGACTGAGCTATGGCGAGCGTTATGTAGTGTGCACCGCAGTCTGGTCTCAGCTCTTTCTCCCTTTATTGCATTGTCCAAATGTGTTGGGCATCATTTGCTGGCATCTTCCTCACATTATAAGTGAAAATATCTTCTAGGAAAATGTAAAACCAGGGAAGAAAGTGAGTGAGCTTAGGTGGCCTAGAAACACTCTTCATTAACAGAAAATGCAGAAGTGATGAAGAGTACTGAGGGCAGGGGCATGTGCACAGAATGAGGCTGGTTATGCACGTGCCCATCACCCATGCCTGCATCAGGCAGGCAAGCTATGATGACAAGAGAGTGTGCTCTTAACACAAGCAGATTAGTCGTATGCAAAAAAATGCAATGACCAGAGCGTGGTCCCAAAGGAAGCAAAGGAAAAGCAAACAGATGTGCACTTGGATTTTTTTTAACCCAATTTTTCATCTATGGCTTCAGATAATTAGTCAGAGTCATTTGCTTCCCGAATCTTAAATGTCAAAAAGAAAGGGTATCCCCAGTTCCTGGGATGTGGACACAGACCAACCTCAGGCATATCACCTACCACTTACAGCCACCACCTCCTCCTCTTGCACCTGTACCTCACTGAGGAAACTATTCTATTGATTAGTGTGATTTTCAAATTGGCTTATTTATGTATTTTGTTATGCTAAGTGGCACTTGTAGTCAGCACATGTTTAATATACCATTTCAGTGTAATTTACATTATAGTACATGTTCATTGAAAGAAAATGTAACATGCATCTACTACTGTACAGTATCATTATGTATCAATAACACCAAATGAGGTCAATACTTTGTATTATATAGAGATTATAAGGCTTCATGTTATGTAGAAATCCTTAGTAGCTTGTTAAATAGATGTTTACGGATGTTTTACTGCTATTCGGACAAATTGGCTGGGCTTTTTAGCTGGGCTGGGAATACAATATTAATTTTTCTATTTAAAATAATGGAATATAAGCTCCTGCAGGCCAAGTTTTCTCCAGCTGCCTGGGAAGCCACAGTGGTTAAGGGACCTCCAAATGTTCCAAAGAACAATCTGGAAGCTTCTACAGTGATTGAGAGGAGATAAACACATTCTGGAACTGTTAGTTAAATGACCTAAGGAACCTAGTGCCAGAGTCCCAAAATGTCAGAGGCAGGGGTAGGGGGACCTTGGAGAGCAGGCAGGCCAACCCTCCCCATCTGACAGAAGGGAAAACTGTGGCCCACCTGGGAAGGGACTGTCCCAGGGCTGCATGATGAACTGGTCATTAGGTGAAGCCAGATTTCCTGCCCCCAATGCCAGTGCCTTTCCACTCATCTGGTCCATTTCAATTACTGATGGGGAAACTGAGGCCACAGAGAGCAATGACTTACTTGGCCAGGGTCACTCTGCAGGCTAATGGCAGAGTCAGGAGTAAATCGGCATTCAGGCTTGTCACCATACTCAGACACCATCAAGCCCAACCTGTCACTCAGCTGTTGAGAAGCCCGGCCCAGAAAGGGGAGCAAGAGATTGCATTTTTACCAGGGTCTCGTTTTGCTCCTCCTGGTGTTCTGGGTTGGGTGGGTGGAGGGACAGATAGAGGTGCCATTCTCTGAGCCTGGAGAAGGCTGAGAGAGAAAGGGTGATTTGGTCTGAATGGGCTGAGTAGGAGGTTCTTGAGGGACATCAGCTCTTGGGTGAATGGGGCTGTGTGGGGAGAGGTGGATTGGTGCATGGGGCAGGGGTTGAGGCAGGAAACAGGGTTCTTCAGAAATCCTGGGGTAGCAGGCAGGTGATTCCAGAAGAGCCTCCAGATGCTAACTCAATAAAGTCCAGGATTTCTATTCAATTTGAACGGAAGCTTGTGGATTAGTGAGTTCAATTCAAAATAAGAGGACAGAGGAGAGGCGGAAAGAGAGCTAAGCCCCAGCATAGAGTCTCAGAACTTGAAAGGACACCCAACTTTTTACAGATAGGGAAACTGAGTCTGGGAGGGTGCAAGGACTTGGCCAAAGCCACAAGTCACAGTCAGGACCCGAACCAGCCCCTCCTGTCCAACTGTCTTCCCACCCATCCAATTTCGGCACAATGAGATTTTGCAACATTGACAGCTGCGCTTGCTGTTTTTTTTAGAATCTCTATCAACAGAGGGAGCGGCTGGCTCTTTCCCAGAATCTGAGCCCTTTCATGGGTCTGCCTGAATCCCTGAGGTCACTCTTGGAGTCCAGGCCGTCACCAGTCCTCCCCATCCACAGACCCTCCCGGCTCTTAACTCTTCGTCTTGGTTCCCAGACAAGATTTCCTCCTCCCACTGGCGTGCAGTTTCCCCAAGCTCCAGGGCTGCCCTCCCAGAACAGCAGCCCCAGAATAGCCCTGGCTGATACACTTGGGCAAAAAATGTATTCCAAAGAAGCCGAAGCCTTGAGGTTTCTAATCCATTTCTTACCCACAGACTGTCGTTTCCTTTTTTAGAGCATGAACTCAGAGGACGCAGCTACTTCTTTCCATGAATAGGCTGTCTCCCAGGCACAGAATTCCAGGAACCAGCAGGGCCTTTCAAGGTTGGCTTCAAGGGAAGAGCGTGTCCCTTGCAGGGTGGCTGGAGCCAGCTCCAAGAGCCTGAAAAATCATCTTGGCACCAAGTCTGATGCAACTCTGGACCCAACAGGAATCTTGGAGGATTTCCCACAACTTTAGTCACTCACCTTCATATCATCCACACCGACTCAGCCTCTCTTTCATTGAACAAGTATTTATTGAGCACTTACTATGTGTCAAACCTCTTCTAGCCAATATAACTTTTTGGATACAGCAGATTAAACAAAGGTCGCTGCAATCACTAAATGAATATTTTAAGAGGTGGGTTGTAAAAGAGACTTCTGTGCTATTTTATGTGTACATAGAATCAAGAGGGTATAGAACTTGGGTGTTGGATGGACCTGAGTTTAAGCACACTCTGTTCTGTGATCTTGGGTAGTTATCTGAATTTCTCTGAGCCTCAGTTTCCTCAATCCTTGGGTGGAAATAAAAATTCCTACCTTATCCAGAATCAGTTAAATATAGAGTTAGCTATAAGACCCAGAGAGTTCGTGCCTAAGTTACATACCCGAGGAAAATAAAAACGTATTTTCTATCTTCCACCCAAAAACTTGTACCTGAATGTTCACAGCTGCAGTATTCATAACAGCCAAAAAGTAGAAACAACTAGAATGTCTGGCAACCAAACAATAAGTAAACAAAATGTTTTATATCACACAATGGAATATTACTCAGCAATAAAAAGGAATGAAGAACTGATACATGCTAAAACAGGGATGAACTTTGAAAACATTATGCTACATGAACAAAGCCAGACTACATACTGTATGTTTCCATTTATGTGAAATGTTTAGAATAGGCAAATTCATAGGACTGAAAGTAGATGAGTGGTTGCCTTGGGCTGGGGGAAATGAGGAATTAGGGTGTGATAGTTAAGGGGTGTGAGATTTCTTTTCAGGGTGATGGAAATGTTCTAAAATTGACTATGATGGATGCACAACTCTGTGAATTTACTGAAAGCCACTGAATTGTACACTTTAAGTGAGTGAGTTTTACAGTATACAAATTATATATCTTGAAGTTGTAAAAAGAAAAAAATCTTACCATGTAGGGCTCTTTGAGGATTAAATGAGCTAAGAATACAATGCATTCAGCCTAGCGTCTGGCACTTGGCACATATTCAATAGATGCTTTTTTCCTTTTTTTTTTTTGGAGACAGAGTTTTGCTCTTGTTGCCCAGGCTGGAGTGCAATGGCGCGATCTCGGCTCGCCACAACCTCCGCCTCCCAAGTTCAAGCAATTCTCCTGCCTCAGCTTCCTGAGTAGCTGGGATTACAGACATGCGCCACCATACTCTGCTAATTTTGTATTTTTAGTAGAGACAGAGTTTCTCCATGTTGGTCAGGCTGGTCTCTAACTCCCAACCTCAGGTGATCCGCCTGCCTCGGCTTCCTAAAGTGCTGGGATTATAGGCATGAGCCACCGCACCCGGCCCAATAGATGCTTTTATTCTGCTAATAATCCTTCACAGTCTGGCTTATACAAAAGGTTAAAATTATGTCCACTGCCAACATAAGGATGATAGAAACTTTGGTAATCAGTGTTGTGCCTTGAGCAGACATTCTTTCCTAACTCCCAGTCCCTGCCCTTTCTCTGCCTGTTGACATCCTATGTATATCACAACCCAGCTCAGATGTCATCTCTTTGAAGTCTCCTTGTTGGTCCAACTAAAAACCCTGGGGCATTTTTAGTGACCCCCCAAAAGGGGCATTCAGAGACAAGCTCTTGCCACCATCTGGGTTGCTTTCAAATTCTTTGTCAACACACCATCTGTCCATGTGTCCTGCTTTCTCCATCCAGTGCGGTGGTACCTGGCACAGCAAGCGTGATCCTCTAATGAGTGTTCACAACATACATGTTCTGTCTTCCTTGCCACAGCACCTGCAGAAAGCAGAATTCTGAGATGGCTTTCATAGCCTTTGCCCTCTGATGTTAATGTTTTGATTATGTGACATGGCAAGAGGAATTCCATAGATGAAATTAAGGTTACTAATCAGCAGACCTTAAGGTAGGAGATGGGTGGGTCTAATCTAATCGTGGGAGCCCTTTAAAAGCAGAGCATTTTCTTTGGCTAGTGGTAGAAAAGGCAGTCAAACAGGTTCAAGGCATGAGGCAGACTTGGCTTGAGGGAGGTTTTCCCTTGCTGGGTTGGAGGGGGCCAGGGGGCAGCCACTAGGAGCAGAGATTGGCCCCCTGGCTGACAGCTGGAAAGAAAATGAGGACCTCAGTCCTACGACAAGGACCTGGATTCTGCCAACAACCTGGATTACCTTGGAAGCAGATTCTTCCCCTAAGCCTCCAGACAAGAGGCCAGCCCAGCCAACACTTTGCCTTTGACTTTGACAAACCCTACGCAGAGAACCCAGTTGACTCCAGCTGGACTTCTAACCTGCAGAAATATGAGATAATAAATAGATGTTATTTTAAACTGCTAAGTTTATAATAATTTGTTGTGTAGCAATGGAAAACTAATGAGGCACCCATCTCTGGAGAGAAGTTTTACTCCTATTTTGTAAGCGATGAGGCCCAGGGAGGTGTGGTTGTTTGGCCAAGATTGCATAGCACATGAGTGACAGGCTGAGCTACAGCCTGGGGCACAGGCCAGCAAACTATTTTGTAAAGGTTTAGATAGCAAATATTCAGGCTTTGGGGGCTATACAGTTTCTGTCAATACTATTTCATTCTAACATTGTAGCACAAAAGCAATATGTAAAGAATGAGCACGACTGTGTTCCAATAAAACTTTTTAAATGCTACATTTTGAATTTCATAAAATTCTGCATATAATGAAATATTCTTATTTATTTATTTATTTATTTATTTATTTTTGAGACAGAGTATCGCTCTGTTGCCCAGGCTGGAGGGCAGTGGCGTGATCTTGGTCACTGCAACCTCAACCTCCCGGGTTCAAGTGATTCTCCTGCCTCAGCCCCCGAGTAGCTGGGATTGCAGGTGCCTGCCACCACACTCGGCTAATTTTTGTATTTTTAGTAGAGACGGGGTTTCACCATATTGACCAGGATGGTCACAAACTCTTGACCTTAAGTGATCCATCCTCCTCGGCTTCCCAGAGTGCTGGGATCACAGTCGTGAGCCATCATGCCCAGCCATGAAATACTCTATTTTCTTCAACCATTAAAAAGATGTGAAAACCATTATTCTTAGTTGGCAGGACATATAAAAATGGGCAGTGAGCCAGGTCTGGTCTGTGGGCCACAGTTTGCCAGCACTTCCCAGGTGCCCGACTCCTAGCCCAGGGCGTCAATGATTATCAATAGGGCTAAGGGGTGGTACAAAGGGCGCTGGACAGCAAGGCTCTGTGTCTAGGTCCCTGTTGTACTTCAGATTTGCTATGTGACTTCAGGCAACTCACTTTCCTTTTCTGGGCCTATAAATCAAAGCGGGGTAACGGCATTCAAATCTTTTCTCTACGCACCTCCCTACCCCCAGGGATTTTTCCAAAGCAAAGCTAATACAGAACTCTAGCTTCAAAAGCTGACCTAAAGGGCACCTGCTCTGACTGGCGGGGAATGTGGCTGGGGTCCCTGTCCACTCCCTCTCATTCCACTCACTCCCAGGAGCCCCAGAGTCTCTGTAGAACACAGTCTGCAAACCTTTGAACAAGCCAGTCTCTAAAACCTAACTAAGGCAGTCTAAACCAGGGATTCTCAACCCCGGTGCTTGACATCTGGGACTGGAAAATTCTTTGTTGTGGGTGCTGTCCTGTCCTGTGCATTGTAGGTTGCTACTAGACGCTTTTTGAGACAGGGTCTTTGTCACCCAGGCTGAAGTGCAGTGGCATGATCTCAGCTCACTGCAACCTCTGCCACCTGGGTTCAAGGAATTCTCCGGTCCCAGCCTCCCAGAATGCTGGGACTACAGGCCTGAGCCACTGTGCCTGACCTGATTTCTTTTAACTTAACTGATGTTTTCTAATTTTTCTGCAATGTCCAGCAATTTCTTTTCACTGAAAAAAAAAAAAAAAAAAGGAAAAAGAAAAAGGAGAAGAAGAAGAAGAAGGCAGGTATGCAGTTTTATTTTTGTCAGTGTGCTCAGGGCTAGGATGGATGGACCTGTAAAGCCCTTTGGAAGCCTGGAAGAGAGACCAGATTATACTACTATGGGACACTGAGAAGTCACCTACACAAGGTGACCTGTAACCTGAGTTTTAAGGGAAGTGCATGAGCTCACCAGGTGAGGAAAGGACCTTTGTGACCAAGGTGTGGCATTGTCTCTGGGACACAGTGAACAGTGAGTTCAGGCATGACATGGTAGGGAGCACAGGAAGTGAAGCTGGGAGGTGGTCAGAGACTTGGTTACAAGACTGTGGATGCTTCGAGCTGGGGTCATTATTCTGAGGACAATGGGGGAGCCATTGAAAGGTTTGGCAGGTGAGGGACTGATGGGGATACTGGTTTGGAAGCTCAAGCTGGTGTCTCATGACGGGCAGTCAGCTTGGGGGCAGAGAGGCCAGTGAGAGGTGGGAGCAGCAACACAGGCTGTAACAAAGAGGACAACGTGGCAAAAATTGGAGAAGTGCATACGGGTCTGGGAGATTCAGACTGACATGGATTTCAGTACCTTCTCTTCCCAATCCCCAATTATTAGTTGTGAGCCCTGGGCAATGCACTTCTCTCTGACCCTCCATGACTTAGCTGAGGTGACAACGAAATGGGAAGAGTATGTGGCTGGTGACATGTAATAAGTGGGTACAAATGTTCTCTAGCCCCTTGAGGCAGAAGCTGATAACCAATTTTCTCCTGAGTCACCCAGCTGAGGCCAGGGAAATTCTGAGCATGCTTGTTTAGAGAGGGTCACCGCCATGCCTGGGCAGCATCGCAGATCTGACGCTGAGACCAGTTTCTGAAAGGTGGGAAAGAAGACAGGGCCAGAAAACCTGGGGCAGATTCCTGGATTTCAATCAGCACCCAGGCCCAGCCCCTTCTGGTCCCAGCTATACTGCATCTGGCTGAGTCCTGAGCCAAGTGACACCTGGTCCCTGCACTGGGGAGGTCCTCATAAACTAGGGGAGACTCACAAATAGAGCCATTGTGTCATGTGAGGACATACCCAGGCCAGCTCCTTAGGCTAAGGTCTTATTAAACCCCAATAGCTACTCTAGGAAGGAGGTGCCATTGCCTCTATTTTACAGATAAAGATGTGGCCAGTCTTCTAGTCTGAAAGTGACTAAGGCAGGAAGGAACCGTGACTTGTCCAGTTCCAGGGACTGAGCTTCCAGCCTGGCCCAGGGATTCAGGTTGAAGCAGGGCCCGAGAGGTGTGCTAGCAACATCAGCCTGTCCAGGCCTGGACCCCAACATCACCAACCTGTGACTCACTTCTGGGACTACACAGGCAGGGCTGGGAGGGTCCATTTTGACCAGTGAGGGGCCCTCAACACACACAGATGCCTGCCCTGTGGAAATGAGTGGAGCCAAAAGCTCTGTGGCCTCTAGCTTCCAATTCATATCTGCCCCGAGCCCACAAGGGTGTGAAGAGGGCTGCCAGTGGCCTTTGGTCCCACCTACAGACTGAGCAGAGCAAAGTCAAAGGAAGTCTGCCTGGTCCTTGTCTCAGCTCTGTAGCCTTGCACACACAGGCCTGTGCCCTCTCTGAGCTTTAGTTTCCTGGTGGAATATTTCTTCAGAGAAAGTGCCCTGGGCCCTGCCGCTGACCGGCTCTGTGACTTGGAGCCAGAGACTTCCTCTCTCTGGGCTTCAGATCCCTGCTGGCCAGGCTGCTCCACCTTCTACCCTTGGGCTGGGAAGAGAGTTAGTCACCCCCAGCTCATTGGGGAATCTAGGCCATGCCAATGGCAAAGTGGCCCCAGTCCCCTGGCTTGCTGGAGTAGCAGGAAAGGGCAAGAACAAAACCCAGACCCCAGCTGGGCCTGGAACTGGCTTCCCTTGGCCCACATGAACTTGTCAGGATCTCACCAGCCTGTGACATCATCTACATGCTGCTCCTTCTGCCAGGATGCTGTTGTCCACTCCTACTCTCCGAAAACACCTCAGATGTCCTCTCGTGGAAGGATTTTTACACACACACACACACACACAGAGGCACGCGCACACGCACACACACATAACCCTTCCTCCAGGTTCCCAAATCACCTGTCCACAGAAACAGCCTTCAGTAGCCACTTAACCTGCATGCTTAAGGCATTCAATCCTCACAGAACTGTGAGTTAGGGATTATCAGCTCTCCTTGATGGAGGAAGGTTCAGAGAAGTTAGGTCACACATCTTCAGTCCCTCTCCGGGACCTCCACTAGTTGGGGCAGTGATGCCGGTAGTGGGGAGCACTTAAATGCTGGTCATTATGGCTGAGAACGCCATCTTTGCCAGGACCTGGGGTCCTGGAGGGCCAGGAGGGCTTGCTCTCTGACTGCTGAGAAAAAGCAGCTTCTGTCAACACAGTCCGCAGTAAACACCTCGGCAAGTGACTTTCCCCTCTCTGGGCCTCAGTTTCCCTTTCTATAAAATGGGGGTGAACAGGACTGGGCTCGGGACTCCTAAGCCCTGTCCGGCTGAGCGCTAATGGTTCGGAGTTTGTCTCCATTCCCAAGCCCGTCCTGAAGCGCTCGCGGGGGCGGGATGGCCCCCAGGACCCAGGGTTCGGATCCGCGCCAAGGCGTTCCGGTCAGCAGCAGCCTCGCCGCTCCCCGGGCCCCGCTGCACTGGCAAACCCCAGTCCCCGCCAGCCCAATCGTGTTGGCGCTTTAAGGACGGGCGGGGCCGGCTGGGCGACAGCACTGGACACCTGGAGCTGCCCGGAGCCCGGGCCACCCGGAGTCTCGACGAGGACGCGGAGGAGAGGTGGGGCTGGCGCGGTCACCACTGGAGTGGAGGGCGAGGCCCGGGTCCCGCGCGCCCCTGGGCGCCCCACGGCAGCCTCAGAGCCCCGCGGGGAGCGCGCAGCCCTCGGGGCGGGCGCCGGGTGTGAGGCCTGGTTCGGTCCCTGCGCACCGGGTGCGGGCGGCCCAGAGGGCGCGGCTGGTGAGCCCCGGGCGGGCCCGGGATCCAGGCCTTGGTTTTGCGGGCTGGGGAGCAGGGCTCGGGGGCAGTGGCCAGGCCCCCCCCCCCGCCCCCGCCCCTAACACCCGCACCTCCTGCAGACCCGAGGGTCGCCGCCGGCGGGGTCGCTCAGCCCTAGCGTCCTCCGCCACCACACCTTCACCCGCGCCCGGCTCCCCGCGCGCCTGGACAGCGCCTGCTGCCCGCCTCCCAATGGCCCTGCCCCAGGTGGGTGGAAACGGCCTTCTCCCTCCTTTGCAGGCACTCAGCCCCTTCTATCGTCGACCTTGCCCCGACCCCTTCCCCTAACCTCGGTCACGGTGGCTTGGTGGGCAGAGTGTGGACACCCGGGGCTCTGCCTGGGTTTTATCTTGCTGGGTGGCTTGAGGCCATGGCACTCAGTACCTTAATTGGGGATGGTTTGGGAAACTCTTGTTCGGACAATTTGGTCTTTACACAAAGCGGCCTCTAAAGTGCCTTTATTGGGGCCAGGTGCAGTGGCTCACGCCTGTAATCCCAGCACTTTGGGAGGCCGAGGCAGGCTGATCACTTGAGGTCAGGAGTTCAAGACCAGCCTGGGCAATATGGTGAAACCCTGTCTCTACTAAAAATACAAAAATTAGCCGGGCATGGTGGCGCCTGTAATCCTAGCTGCTTGGGAAGCTGAGGCAGGAGAATCACTTGAACTCAGGAGGCAGAGGGTGCAGTGAGCTGAGATTGCAGGACTGCACTCTAGTCTGGGCGACAGAGTGAGACAGAGTCTCAAAAAAAAAAAAAAAGAAAAAAAAATGCCCTTATTGGTATGGAGTAGGACATGGAGAATGGCATGGCGTTCTGTCCTGGGTTTATGCGGGAGTGGGCACAGGAGGGAGGCTCTGTCCTCCGGAGTCTCCTGACAGGAGCAGGGCCTTTCTACTAGACTTTTACTGAGGATGCTGCCCCCATGCCAGGGGGCAGATAATAGAGTCAGACTGGCCCTGCCACCAGTGAACAGATAGGGCAAGATGAAGGGCAGGGACAGGTACTGAGTATGGCTGTAGAAATAAAAGTAATCATAATAAGAATAAATTTATTTTAACACATCCTCATTCTCAGAAGCAATATGGTGTTATTGTGTCCATTTACAGGGGAGGGCACTAAGGCGTGGAGAAGCTGGATCCTGCCAGTGTCAGAGCAGGGTGCATCCTCAGTCCAGCCTTGTGTCCCCATGCCTCACTTATAGCCTGCTGTATTGCCATCTCATTTTCATTACCTGCTTTCCCCTTGCAGGCAGGGATTTGAACTCAGAGATGCTGGGCGGTCACAGAGCTAACAGGGAATGACCACTGTAGTCAGAGGGAGTGGTCAGTGGAGCCATTTGATCACGGGAAAGCCGTCTGGCTAGAGGGAGGTGGGGGCAGCTGCAGTAGACAGCCTTCTGGGAAGGGGTGCAATGAGGGCCCTGGATGGGAGCAGAGGGCGCTCCAGGTGGAGGGAGCACAGGTCTAGTAGAGGGTCCAGATGAAAGGAGTTTGGGTGAGAACACCCTGCTGATGGTGACATCCCTGACCTATAATAATAAGGAAAACAACCACTGCGCAACGGAACAGGCTGCCCTTCATCCAGTGGACATTGACCTTCTCAACCCCCCACTCCCCCAGGATGACAGGTTAGCATGTGCCCTGCTTGCTGTGGTGGATCCACGTGGAAGGAGCAAGACCCACACAGAAAATGACCCTGACCCCATGTGAGAACATGCAAAGGGGAGTTGCAGGGGTTAGTCTGAGGCCTGGGAGGAGTTAAGCTGGGAAGGAGGGCCACGCATTCTAAAGAGTGAGAGCTGCCTGTGCCAAAGACAAGTACATCTATTCGCAGCATGGTCCCAACTTTCTATACTAAAAGATACTGATAGACCTAGCTGTACACACACACAGGGATTTGACTCAGACTAGACTTGGGTCCAAATCCAGCAGTAACCCTAGTGGACAAATTGTCACCCTATTGTGGTCACCAGTTGTGGAGAAATTGTCACCCTAGTGGCCACAGTGTCTTTAGGACACAGTGCTGTTGTGGGGATAAAGTGAAGGGATACCTGTAAAGCGCTTGACATGGTGCCCAGCCCAGTAAATGCCCAGCCTGATAAATGCACAGCATACATCTGCTGCTGCCATCATCCTGTATGCAGGACAAAGGGGCAATGAACAGAAACAGCCACCTGGTGATTGTGCTCATCTCTGAGAGGCAAGATTAGTGGTGATTTGTATTTTGCTTTTTTTTTTTTTTTTTTTTTTTGAGGAGTCTCACTCTGTCACCCAGGCTGGAGTGTAGTGCAGTGGTGCGATCTCAGCTCACTGCAACCTCCACATCCCGGGTTCAAGTGATTCTCAAGCTACTCCCAAGGAGCTGGGACTACAGGTGCCCACCACCACGGCCGGCTAATTTTTGTATTTCTAATAGAGACGGGGTTTCACCATGTTGCCCAGGCTGGTCTTAAACTCCTGACCTCAGGTGATCCACCCACCTCGGCCTCCCAAAGTGCTGGGATTACAGGTGTGAGCCACTATGCCCAGCCTGTATTATTTTTAATTTTTATTATCTTTTGTGGTTTTCTCCTTTTTCCACAATGAGCAGCGACTATTGTTTGATAGAAAATAAAAAGCAGTGTAGGTTGCCCCATGCGGGCATGCCTAGGTGTGCGGTCCTCCAGTGCTGAGAACCATGCTGTACCTGGCTTTGGGCAAGGTCCTTCACCTTTTTGGGCTCACTCTCCTCATTTGTAAAATGGGGCTTTTCCTCTGGCCTGCCCCTGTAGGGAGGCAGGTGCAATGCTAGGTATAAAGGGCTGTTGAGTACCATAACATACATGCAGGGGTTACTGTTCTTGATTTGCTTGTGTGTTTTGGTTTTTGAATTTTTTCCCCACAAACAGGTTTCTTCTCTTGACAGCCTCTCCTAGCTCTTTGACTTTGGGGATGGGGGACCGGGGATAGTCCCTACATGAAAAGGCTTTGAGCTAGAGACAGGAGGCATTTGCGCCCTGGACAGATTCACAGGAAGAGAACTGCAGGTCATTTATCAATGGAATTTCTCTATTTGCATCCAGAGGTCTAGGGGTGCAGAAAGATTGAGGTCCACTCCCAGAGCCCCCCTTTTACATGTGTACATTCTGTCACACACACACACACACACACATGTGTGTGTTTTTAAACACATTTGGTAACATTCCCTTTTGAAATGTAAAGTTTCACCTGCTACATCTTGAACATTTTCCATGCCCTTTAGCTCCCATGGGATCATGGCTTTAAGCGGCCACACAGCAGTATGTCATTTGGATATATTGTCGTTGGCTGGGCAAGCCCCCACTTGGAAGGGATTTGTGATCACTGAAGCCTCCCTTTAAGGTCTGTGGCCCCCGCTCCCTGCTTCACTGGCTTAGCCTCTGGAAGAGGAGACAGTGCTTCTGCAAATCCTCCTAGCAGCCTCCTAGAGAGCCTGCCTTTTATCCGATGAGGAAGCAGGCCCGGGGCAGGTGAGGGGCTTACCCCGTGATACAGCTGTAGAGGGGGGACCAAAGCCAGGACTGTCCTTCATGTCCCTGTGCTGTGGCAGCTGGAATCCTGCACTGCCTCCTCTCTCCTAGCTCTTCACAACTGAGGGTGGATTTTCATCCAACCAGCATGTATTTATCCAGCAACACTTTCTCTCAGTTCAGAGGATATATTGAGCAGTTATTATGTGCTAGGCACTGAGGGGATATAGTAGTAAACAAGGCCCATGTGGACCCTGCCCTCAGGCAGCTCACAGACCGCGGAGTGGGACAAGTGAAGCAGAAGTTAAGCACAGGTTTCTGCTGTGGCAAATGTGGCCCAGGACACTCAGGAGTTTAAAGTTAAAGTGTCTGCAGAGAAGGCTTCCCTGGTGAGACTGAGCTGAGCCTTGAGGGGAGCTAAGGGGAAGTTACAGGCACAGGGACTGGAAGGTACAATGGGCAGCCTAGAAATTGGCTTTGGGGACAACTCAGACCTAGGTTTCAGCCTCCTACGTCTATGTGATCCAGGGCCAGGACCCTTCCAAGTTTTTCCCCCTTGTGCATTCTTTTATTTAATTGAGACAATGCTGTATGCATAATTTAGTATACTAAGTTGAAAAAAGCAAGATGTGATAAATGTTTCCTCCTCTTGTTAAACCTTTGTGCTGAGCTTGATTTTTTTTAAAAAAATGGGCTAATATTAATTATTCATTCTAGAGATTATGCCGTAGTTTACTCACCATTTCTTTATAATTGAACATTTTAGCACTTTCCAAATTATGGCCACTATTAATAAGGCCACAGTGAACATATGTGTGTATGTGTCTATGTGTGTGTGTGTGTGTGTGTGTGTGTGTGAGACAGTCTCACTCTTTTGCCCAGGCTGGAGTACAGTGGTGCGATCTTGGCTCACTACAACCTCTGCCTCCCAGGTTCAAGTGATTCTTCTGCCTCAGCCTCCCGAGTAGCTGGGATTACAGGCATGTGCCACCATGCTCGGATAATTTTTGTATTTTTAGTAGTGATGGGGTTTCACCATGTTGGCTGGACTGGTCTCGAACTCCTGACCTCAGGTGAGCCGCCCACCTTGACCTCCCAAAGTGCTGGGATTACAGGCGTGAGTCACCGCACCCAGCCCGGAGAACATCTTTTTCCACAAAGTTTTGCTCTATGTTGTGAATTTCGGCCTCAGACTCTTCAGTACCCCCTCTTTCACACTTGTTCTGGGTCTCGGTATCTTCCTCTGTTCAATAACAGTGTCCATCTCACAAGATTGTGACCAGGTGAAGTCAGGCAGTACATAACCAGCAAGCACCAATCCTGGCAGGCCTGGAGGTTCCCACACGCCTTCACTTTCCTCTTTCCCAGCTTCCTGTGTGGTAGTCAGGGTAGGGAGTCTTCGACCCACCAGGCAGATGGGGCCCCTGAGGCCTGGAGGGAGGCCCTGAGTGAAAGCGGTCACACTTACTGAGCTTCTGCGATGTCCCAGGCATGGTGCTGATACATGTTTACCTCTGACCTTCAAAATAGCCCAGCAAAGTCAGGGACATCATCTCCACTTCACAGATGAGGAAACTGAGGCCCAGAGGAGTTAAGTGACTTCTCCAAGGTTGTACAGTGACCTCAGGCAGCTGAGGATTAACACCTGGCCTCCAGCACCTTTCACATGGCCCATTTCCTCTTCTCCCTCCTTCTCTGTGTCCAGATGTGTGACGGGAGCCACACGGCCTCCACCCTCCGCTATTGCATGACGGTCAGTGGCACAGTGGTTCTGGTAGCTGGGATGCTCTGCTTTGCTTGGTGGAGCGAAGGGGATGCAAGTACCCAGCCTGGCCAGCTGGCCCCACCCATGGAGCATCCGGTGCCCAAGGGCCCCAGCCCCCTGCTCAAGTCCGTCAGCTTCGTCTGCTGCGGCGCAGGTGGCCTGCTGCTGCTCATTGGCCTGCTGTGGTCCTTCAAGGCCAGCACCCGGGGGCCACCCCGATGGGACATCTATCACCTCTCCAGAGACCTGTACTACCTCACTGTGGAGTCCTCAGAGAAGGAGAGCTGCAGGTCAGCAGGGCAGGGTGGGGCAGCGGGTGGGGATCACAGGTAGGGGCCCAGTCACACCAGCCCACCAACCAGCATTTGTAATTCCAGCAAATTCTCATGGGGTTCCTCCTTTGGACCAGGCTTTGCCCTGTGCCCTGGGTACATGGAAGCTGATCAGTACAATCCTGAAGGAGTTTAAAGCCCCATGACAGAGGCTGATGATGACAAACTGGAGTAGGTAGTGCTGTGTGAGAGAGGCATGTCTTCTAAAGACATGGAGAAACCCAGGAAGGCTTCCTGGAGGAGGTGGCAGCTGAGCTCAGCTTGCTATGGGACAGAATAGCAGAGGGTTAAAAGCCTAGACACAAGAGTCAGACCCACTGGACCCTGTTCTGGTTCTATCACAAACTAGCAGTGGGTCTTTGAGTAGATCATGCAATCCCCCTAAACTTTTTAACTTCGTCATTTGAAATAAAAAGGACTAATAGCAACAGCAATAATAGCAAACCCCTCTACAGTACCAGCCATGTGCCAGGCACTGTTCAAAGTGCTATCCCATACTCCCTCAGCTGATCCTTACAGCAGTCCTCTGAAGTAGCTACTGTTATGAATTCCATTTGTAGAGGAGGAAATGGAGGCATGGAGACACTAAGTAACTCAGTCAAGGACATTAGCTAGTGTGTGTCAGAACCAGGACTTGAACCCAGGCAGTCTGGCCTCAGAGTCTATGTTCAACGCCCACTCCCTACTTCCGGTGACACTTGGGAAAATTAAATGAGATATGTATGTTGAGCTTTAGCCAGTGCCTGGAACACAGCAGGTGCATAGCAAATGTCAGCTTTTCCTCTAGTGGACGTGGTGGAAAAGAGGCATTTTAGGCAGGCAGAAGAACATGCAGAAAGGTATGGGGATGGGGACAAAGTATTGCATGAAGACAGCGTCTCTCAACCTTCTGTTTTCATTATCGGTCTCCCCACCCTGCCTTGTGCCATTCTTCTTAGACTTTCTTTTTTTTCCCCAAATCCTCCTCCATGAAATTGTAATACCCCAGATACACTGTGTATTTGTTTATGTTCTATATGTGTATCTGTGCTTTATACATAAAAAGAGTATTACCCTCCCCAAGAACCAGTGTTTGTCCTGTTGAGAATGCATGCATTATGCATGCCCTTTTATGTACTTATTTATTCAACAAAGTACAGAGTGTGCCTATGTGCCAGGGGCCTGTGTACATCACCTCCTGTCCTTCTTTCTATTGCCTCCAAGGTAAGAATGACTGTTGTGTCTGCAGAAAAGGAAGGGGAGGCATAGCTAGAAAGTGGCAGGAGCCTGCTGGCTGCACAGCTGGCATTCTTCCCCCCACATCAGTCCTAAGCCCTGGATCCCTGTGTGAGAGGGGCTAAGCCAGACTGCTGTGAGCTGGCCTGGGACCTGGGACCTGAATGCTCTTCCTCCCTGTGTTAAGAGGGAAAGTGTTGTCCGAGTCAAAGAATGTAGGAGCATTCCTGCTACCAGCCTGTGCCTTCTTAACGCTAGAGATGATGCAGTACAGTCGGCCCTTTCTGTCTATGGGTTCTGCATCCATGATTCAACCAACCATGGATCCAAAATACTTGAAAAAAAGAATTGTGTCTGTGCTGAACATGTACAGACTTTGATTTCTTCTCATCATTCCCTAAACAGTACAGCATAATAACTATTTACATAGCATTTCCATAGTGTTAGATATTGCAGGGCCTTGGGGACTCTCCAGCCAAACCCTTCACTTCTCAGATGAGAGGCCTGAGTCTCAGAAAGACCAAGTGACCTACCTGGTCATACAGTGAGTTAGGGGTCAGTTGGAACCAGGCCAGGCCCCAGATGCTCTGGACCAGAGCCTGCTCCTCCCACCCAGCCGGATGTGAGTGCAGGGGCTGGGTGTTGCCTGTACACACAGCCATGTTGATGCAACAGGGTCTAGGCACAGCTGCGCCTGGCAGGTGGGGCCCCTTGGCCCTCACTCCCAGTGGGCCAGGGAGGAAGCCCACCCAGGAGGCCACAGGGTGATCCTAGCCCATCGAGCTCCAAGACCCAAGTCGTAGACTCAGAAACTGGGTGGCGAGGGGTCGAGGAGGCTGCTTTTGCTGGCGGTGCCCTTTCCTGTCCCGAGGCTGACCCAGCTCAGCCCTGCTGCCTGCAGAGCCCAGCACCTGACCCCCATGGGTGGCTACTCTGCTGTTCTTGCTCCCAGGCACCTCGGTCTCTGGTGGTGCCCGCTGTGGGTAACTCCAGGTCAGAAACAAAACCTTCCTGGGCTGATGGCTTGGGCAGGTCCCTTCCCCTCTTGGCCTCGGTTTCCCTGTTTATTCATCTACTTATTCTTTCATGCATGTACCTAATATTGATTGAGCACACGGAGGTACGCTGGGTCCTATTCAGAGAACTGAAGTGCCACAGCGGGCAAAACAGACAAAGCCCCTGCCCTCAGGAAGCTCATATCTTCAGTGTAAGTCCCTTTAGTGAGGTGACTGGATGTGGGGCCTCCAGTAGTCCCTGCTCTTTCTTTTAGAAGCTGTGTGTCCTTGAGGATGTTACTTAGACTCTCTGAGCTGTGTCTGACACCTCCTCTCTCAGCTGTGGTGACAGACCTTTTCCCTATCATCGCTGTCAGGCTCAGATGAGATGAGAGTTAGGGAAGCATACATGCTGTAGCTGGTACACACACCTGCTTTCTCTGCTATTCCTGTTTTAGTTTACATTGCACCCTCATGCCCACTAGATTTGAGCCTCAACTGCTTATGAGGTAAGTGTAAGGATTGGGTCCATTTGACAGCTGAGAAAACTAAGGTGAGGAGAGATGAGGTGGCTTGGGGGAGAGGTGTGATGGGTGGACTTAGCTTGAGCATTGCTGTCAGACGAAGCTGGGACTTTGCCACTTAGCCGACACATGGCCTTTACTCATCCATAAAATGGGTGTGGGCCTCTACCCCCGAGGGTGGTTGAGAATATGAAAGGAGATTAGAGAACTTAAGTGTTGGGCAAATTGTGTTTCATCCTTTGCCCCACTCCTCCTGGGTTTGCCTGACTCAGCTGAAGGGCAGTGGAGCTGGTGCCAGGCCCAGGTCTTCTGCCCCAACCAGGCTGCAAAGATTAGGGCGAGCCCTGGCCTCCATGGCACTTCCTGTGCAGGGAGACCGCTGTGGCAGGACTGCCCCACACAGCTGAGAGGCGCCACATCCAGAGGCACCATGAATGGGGCCCGCTCCCAGAGGGGTGTGATGCGGCTGCCCTGCTCACTGAGTTCCTGGCATCCTCGACTGTGACCTTGGCGACTTGGAGCTGGGCGGGCCCAGCTGGCCACTAAGGTGGCAGAAGGTGGTGTGAGGGCCGCTTCACATCTGCCCTCTAAGCAAACTTCCTGCTGTGGGCAGAGCTCACTGGCACCTGTGCCCTGCCCTGCCAGCTGTCACCTGCAGGGATGGCCCCAGGCCTACCCAAAGCCTGTCTCACGTGTCCAGGCTTCTAAGCGGGGCCGGGGCATGGCTGGGAGGTGAGCAGGCAGGAGATGGGCCTCTGGAAGCTAATTACTCTCACTTTTCTGTGTGTTGTGAAACGTTTGTTTTTCATTTTTTTCTTCCCCTGAATCTGAAAGGGGAATTATTATCCTCATTTTACAGATGAGGAGAAAGAGGTTCAGAGAAGGTGTGAATGTGGTCCAGGTCACACAGCAATAGAACCCAACTTGCCTGCTGCCAGGGGCAATATTATGTATCCCGCCCTCATCTGCAAGGATGCTGGGAGCTTAGAGGAGGGTGAGGACAGGCACCGTCTCAGCTTCCTGGGCTGTCTTCCAGAGAAGGAAGCGAGGTCTGTGAGAATCTGTGGAAGCACTGGACATGGAGTTCTATGTTTGGGACTCCTGGCCGGTGTCCCAGGGATTTCTGGCTGGTGCCCTGCCCTGTACTGACATACAGGCTGGGGTTCAAATCCAGGGTCCCATCAATCTGCTCCATCACCCTGGTCTGTGATTGGGAGCGGTGAGCCTCCCAGCAGGCTGCTGTGGGGCTGCAGTGGGCCCAGAAGACACATTGCCAGAGAAAGTCCAGATCTCCAGTGGGTGTTGGGCGTTCACCTGAGGGGCAGCAGCAGCTTCCCAGCATGGGCCCCTCCATCAGCCCCTGGAGCTGAGTCCCATCTACTCCTCTTCTGTTCCCCCAGCTGGCCTCTTGCCATTGGCCCTTCCTCCGTCTAGACAGTAGGACCATAGGTGTGGAATAAAGTGCTTCCCAGCAGCTCCAAACCGAGGAGCCCGGCAAGTGACTCAGCCTCTCTGTCTTGTGGAGCCTGCCATCTAGAGGCCTGTGATAAGCTTTGCTCCCCCACCCATTCCCCACAGGAGCCCCTTGAGATTCTGTTCATAACCCCACTTACATCCCAGGCACTGAGTGCCGCCCTGCGTGAGCCCATTTAACCTGCACTCTGTCCTGTGAGGCAGGTGCCACTATTGTTCCCCATTTTACAGGTGAGGAAACCAGGCCCCATGAATGGAATTAGAGACCCATGATCTCCCAGCAGGAATGTGTCCAAGCAGGGAGGTGAACCACCAGTGCCCAGACTCATAACCACCCTCAGTGTTGGAAGGGACCTTCAGGATCACCCCCAAAGCAGGAGCAGCCCACACCTAGGATCAGTGACATTCCCACCCCACTCCCCACTGTGTGTCCCAGGTGGAAAAGGGGCATTGGATCCCCAGAGATGACCCGCCAGGGCTCTGAGGGGGCCGACAGCTGGTCTCGTTCCTATGAGCCTCAGGCTGGCGGGGGCGTGGGTGATCTGTCTCAGGGTCTGGCCTGCAGAACCTGGTCAGTGGAGCCGCAGAGAACCTGGTCTCTGCCTCAAGTCCCTGTGGGGTGGTTTAGTTGGCCAGGGGTGGGGACAAGAAAAGAGTCACAGGACAGTAAAGCTGTCCAGAGATAGAAGTGGTTGATCTGGTAAGTTGTAAGCTCTCCATCCCTGGAGGTATGCACGTAAAGATAATCACTTGGCAGACATCATATCAAAATCTAAAGCATCCAGATGGGCAGAGGAGTTGAGGTCTCCCATTCTGCCCTGAGCATCCCAGTTCTGATCTGGTAAAGGATATTTCAATAGGTGGGATCCTTTCTCTCTATGGACCACCATCACTCAATCTTTCAACAAACACCCCTAAGCACCTACCCTCAGCCCCTGAACTCTCAGTCACTGCCCTAGGGCAGGACTTTTCCTGCAGAGAGGACTTAGGAGGCACCAGGAGGTGCTGGGGGCACACACAGGGAACTAACTCTATGGAGCAGGGAGGGGGTGGCGGGAAGGCTGAGGGCCGAAGGGGCTGGCTCATGCCAAGTTTCAACTGTGTATATGGGGCCTTGGGGAGCCGCAAAGGCTTGGAGCAGGGTGTGAAGATTTCTCTGTCCCCAGCCTTTCTCACTGTCTCCCCGGCAGGCAGCAGGGTCTGTCCCAGCCCCTGTTAACAGCCTCTCTTCTGTTCCCACAGGACCCCCAAAGTGGTTGACATCCCCACTTATGAGGAAGCCGTGAGCTTCCCAGTGGCCGAGGGGCCCCCAACACCACCTGCATACCCTATGGAGGAAGCCCTGGAGCCAAGTGCACCAAAGGATGCCCTGCTCAGCACCCAGCCCCCCTGGCCTCCACCCAGCTACGAGAGCATCAGCCTTGCTCTTGATGCTGTTTCTGCAGAGACGACACTGAGCTCCACGTGCTCCTGCTCAGGCCTGGTTCAGACTGCACGGGGAGGAAGCTAAAGGCTCCTAGTGGGCCCTGAATCCAGAGACAAAAGTGCTGTGTCTTTTCCAGAGTCTCGTGCAGTGCCTGGGCCCCAGTAGGCACTCAACAGATGTTCATTGTCGAAGGCTGTTCTATTTATCTATTGCTGTATAGCAAACCACCCCAAATTTAGTGGCTTAAAATAAATCCCATTTTATTATATCTCACGACTCTGTGAGTTGCCTAGGCCCAGCTGGGGGTGTTTCTGCCCTCTGTGGTATGGGTGAGGGCCGCCATCGGGGGCCCAGCTGGCCAGAACATCCTGGGTGGCACTCCTATGGCCAGTGGTGAGTGCTGGCTGTCAGCTGGGAGATTGTGTGCAGGTGAGAAAACTGGGGCCCAGGGGCACACATCACATTTATAACAAGAAGAACATGGCCTCTGAATTCAGACCACCTATGTATAGGTTCCACAGGTACCTTTTTTGTTTAGACAGGGTCTCACTGTGTCACCCAGGCTGGAGTGCAGTGGCTCAATCATGACTCGCTGCAGCCTCTTTCTCCCAGGCTCAAGCGATCCTCCCACCTCAGTCTCCCAAGTAGCAGAAACCATAAGCATGCCCGACTAATTTTTAAAAATTTGTTGTAGAGAGGTAGCTTGCTCTGTTGCCCAGGTTGGTCTCGAACTCCCAGCCTCCTAAAGTGTTAGGATTACAGACGTGAGCCACTGTGTGCAGTCTGCCATGTACCATCTTAGTGACTTGGATGGGTGACTTTTCCTCTCTCCGCCTCAGCCTCCTCATCTGTAAAACGGGAATTAAGGATTCCCTCAAAGAGCCGATTTGTGAGGATTCAGTGAGATGATAGCAACTGACATGTGAGTTCACACTGATGCCGCCGTCAATGGCTCAGTGCTGAGGCACCAGATAATAAAGGCAGGTGTCTTAGCCCTGAGCCAGGTGCCTAGTACATGTACAGTAACTGTCAGTTGTATTAGTAGAGGTAGCCCTCCTCCACCAAGGGAAAATTCGGCCTCTGCTCCCATACCTCCTGTGACGGGAAGCTCACTACTTTTGCTCACTTTGCAGATGTGGCAGAAACATCTACTTTTGACCAGCCCCATTCTGCATCCCTATGTCTCTAGCCCATCCCACTTCCATGAAAAGAGGTGAAGTAACCTTCCCAGGGTCACACTGCCAGTAGGGGTCCAAAGGCCTGCGGCTTAGTCAGCTGGAGAAGGGTGGCATTCCCAGAGCCTACTGTCTACTGGGCCTGGTCCTCTGCCATCGTGTCATCTTCAGATGCCCTGCGACAGGTGGTGGTGTCAGCATTTGACAGGTGAGGAGCTAGCTTTGGAGAGGTAAAAATCCCAGACGATAAAGTCACAGCCGGTGTGGGGTCCTCCCACCTAGGCTGCATCATTGTCACAGTAGCCACCATCTGGTCTTGGTCTCTCTGCTTCTCCCTGAGGCCCTTGCAGTCTCTTCTCAGCCCAGCAGGCAGAGTGATCTGTTCAGACCCAGGTCAGATCATGACCCACCCCGCCCCGCCGCACCCTACACTTTCCTCCCCCGCCCCGCCCCTGTGGCTCCCAGCTCACCTTGAATAATGAAAGCCCAGGCCAGGCACCATGGCTCACGCCTGCAATCCTAGCAGTTTGGGAGGCTGAGGCGGGTGGATCATGAGGTCAGGAGTTCAAGACCAGCCTGGCCAAGATGGTGAAACCCCATCTCTACTAAGAATACAAAAGTTAGCCGGTGGCGGGTGCCTGTAATCGTAGCTCCTCAGGAGGCTGAGGCAGAGAATTGCTTGAACCCAGGAGGTGGAGGTTGCAGTGAGCCAAGATCGCACCACTGTACTCCAGCCTAGGCGACAGAGCGAGACTCCTTCTCGGAAAAAAAAAAAAAAAAAAAAAGCCCAGACACTGGTCTGGGGAGAGGGGGGCTCTGAGGCCTGATCTGAGCCTGTCCTCTCTCCTGACCCTCTCATCTCCTGACACTCCCTCTCCCTGCTCTCTGCTCCAGCCAGTCTCCCTGAGGCCCTTGCACTGACTGTTCCCTCTCTCCTGAAGCGCTTCCTGGGGGCTGGCTCTTCAGCAACCTGGGGATCTCTTCTGACCCGCTCCCTCCCCCATCACCAAACTCTGGATGCCTTCTGTGCCTCCCTCCCTTCCTCTCCTTTACAGTCATTGCTTCACCCTCCCTTCTTGGTATTAACACAGGACAGTCTAGGAACCTGGAGGTGTAGGTGTGAAGTGACCTTGGGCGGGTTAGCTGAGTTAATGAGTTGCCAGTGTGACCAGGAGGCACCATTTTACTGGGCAGGCACTGAAGGGGCAAGGGCGGGGAGGGCTGGAAGCACAGAGAGACCTTTTCTGCCTTTCTGTCCGATCCACTCATCTGTGTCGTAACTGGAAGCCCGCAGGAGGGGCCATGACTTGCTCAAGGTCACCAGCATCATGGAGGAGGCTGAGTCAGGGGTGCAGAGGGAGACAGACTCCTGACCAGGCCATGTTACTGTCCTCTTCCAAGCCAAAGTGGCCTCGCTGTGAATGGGGGCTCCCCATTTCGTGCCCACCGGCAGGGTGCCTGACCATGGAGCCATGTGAGGGCCAGCTCTGCCACTCTGCAGCCCCCGGGGGCACCAGTTTGCTTGCTGATTTCTTTCCTCCTGGGCCCAACCGTCCAGTTTCTTCACCTCCTATTCAGACCTCATCTGGTGCTGGCCACCAGAGTCTCAGATGACGGATCCTCAGAGCTCAGACCTCTCCCGTGCTTTCCTTGGGCCCCTCCTGGGCTTCTGTTACCTGCTGGGTGGGCTTGGTGACCCCTGCCCCTGGAACTCTCCCCTTAAATCAGCCCATCCCAGTCAGAAATCCCTATGCTACCCCCTCAGTGGCTCAGCACTGCTCACTGGGATCTTTCTCTAACTGAAACATTAAAATCTGGTTCTCGTCTTTCCCCTGCATAACCTCTGTGAAAAATGTCAGACACCTTAGCCCCAGCAGGTTTCCTGCCTGCATTTCCTCTCCGGCCTCTCTCTCCCACGGACACAGATTCCATCCCTCTATTCACATGAGCATCCAGAGCCTACCCTGTCCTAGCCCCTGGGGATAGAGCAGTGCTCAAAACAAAGTCCCCACCCTGTGGGTGCTTGAGTTCTAGCTGGGGGAGACAGACAGACAAGAGACAAGATAAATCACACATATAGTATGATGGGTGGCTGTGAGCACGATGGAGAAATATTGGGAAAGGAATACAGGGAACCCCTGGGGAGGCGATTCTGCAGTTTTATAGCAGAATCAGGGAAGACCTCACTGTGAAGGCAACATTTGGGCAAAGGCCTGAAGGAGGTAAGGGAGGGAGCCATGCAGCTACAGGAAGGACAGCACTCCAGGCAGAAAGAACAGCAGGTGTGGAGGTCCTGGGGTGCATGCGTGTTCTGGGAACAGCATGGGGCCAGGGTGGTGGAGTGGGTGAGTGAGAGGGGGCGTGGCGGGAGGCAAGCTCAGAGGATTGATATGCAGGCAGCGTGGGCCAATTATCCAGAGCCTTTTGGGTCATCTTAAAGCATTTGGTTTTTACTCTGATGAGATGGGAAGCCATTACAGGGCTCCGTGCAGAAGAGGTACATGTTCTGACCCAGTATTGGGGTTGCAAAGAGACTTCAGAGGCCAAGGATGGAAGTAGAGACCAGTTAGGGAGAGAAAGAGATGATGGAGGCTCAGACCCGATGACAAGCAGTCGTGAGGGGTGAGAAGTGATTGGATTTTTACATGTTGGAGGTAGAGCCCATAGGATGTGGGTGTGAGGGAGGAGGTGAAGTCGGTGGCATGGATCACTAACTGGAAAGATGGGGTTGTGGGAGGGGCAGAGCTGGGGAGGAAGACACAATGCAGGCAACCTGTGCACAGCACTTAGAGCTTTCTCGCCAGCCATGTGTTGGTGGGTACGTGCCTCAGTGCCTTTGCACATGCTGGCCTCTGTGCCTGGAAGGTTTCTCCTGCCCCATCAGAACTCCATCTGCCTTCTCAAGGGTCCCTTCTGTGAATCTGTCCCTTCACCCCTCATTCCCATCTGTTCCTCTTTCTGCTTTGTGCACATTCGGGACCTCGCACGCATCACAGAGCCATTACCATATTGTGCCCCAGAAGGTGCCCCAGAAGTTAGGACTGAGCGCCATCCATCCCTTAAGCCCTGTATTTGCGAGTTCCTAACCCTTCAGTGTCCCCCACACAGTGGGGACTCAACCAGAGACTGCCTGGGGACCTGGGTGGACTCCTGGCTCTACTGTCTGTTCCCAGGTATCTGGGAACCCACGTTGGGTTGCTCGCCTTGCCTGCATGGGCCTCGGTGTCTCTCTCTGTCAAACGGGCGTGCTCTTTCCCTCCCTGCCGCGGAGTGTCTCCCTGGAGAGTCTGCTCTCAAGGAGGATCTCGAAAGCAGGGGTTAGCGCGCCCTCTGCTGGACAACGAAAGACTCCGCCCGCTCTGCTCCCCTGTCCCCCAAGTGGCCCGGGGGAGGTGAAATAAGGCGGGGCGCGGAGCTGGGGGCCGCACTGCAGGAGAGGAGGGTGAGCTGCTGCACCCGAACATTTCCAGCGCACCCTACACACATGTCCTTACTTAATCCCTAGCCTGACTCTGTGGAAGGGCTTAGGTGAGACCCATTTTCCTGAGTGCCTACTTGCTTCCTACTTGTTACTGAATTTCTTACTCGTTGTTATCGTTTTTGTTTTTGTTTTTGTTTTTAAGAGGAGAAGCGACTCAGAGAGAAAAGGGGCAAAGAAGGCTGGGCAGTGTAGAGGAAAGAAAAGGCACGAGAGGAGGAGAGTGCCCGGGTGACCGCGAGGCCTCTGAAGAATGGCTGAAGACCAGATCCATCTACATGGGGCTGGGAGGGGCGGTCCCGTCACCGCCCAGCCGCCGACTCAGCTGAGGGAGACCTTAGCCAGCCCCTGCCACTCCGCGGGCTCGGTTTCCTCGCCTGTGAAACGGGGGCGAATGACTCCAATCCCCGCCGCGACTGCTCATCACCAGGTCCGAGCCCAGCCGCCGCCCCGGGGGGAAGGGTCTTGCCCAGCGCCGGGCGGCGCAGGAGGCCCTGCAGGACCGCGGCTGCGGAGACCGTTCCCGCCGCGCGCCTGGGCTCCAGGGCCAGGCGGGCCGAGGTCCCTCTGGGCCTCCGTCTCCTTTCCAGAGAGGGACACCGGCTAGGTGACACGGGACTCGCCGAGGGACTCGCCGTTTCCCTTCTCCGAGCCTGTAGTAGATGATGATAATAATGTTTCCCTGGAGGATCCTGCTTTGTTAATAGTCACAGATTACAAAGCACTTGCCTTTTCCCAGCCCCCTTGTGTCCCTTCCCTGTACAAAACCTGGGAGGTGGCCTAATACCTACCCCCGATCTGCAGTTGACGAAACTCAAGCCCGGAGCAGAGTCACCTGCCTGAGCTCACCCTGAGAACCAGACCTGGACATGACCTGATAACTCAGCCCTTTCCTGCCCCTCAGCCATCGCTCAGCCAGGGCCCCAGAGCTCCCTCCAGGACCTCCTCTGCCAACTGTCAAGTGCACCTGGACTCTGAGGGCTGGCGATGGTGGGTGTGGGGAAGGAGAAACCCCTGTTGGAAAAAGGCACTGTGGGAAGGACGACCAGTTAGAGGGCCAGCTGTGAGCACAGGGGTGGGGTTAGGGAACAAGGGCAGCCCTGCTGCTGGGAGGGGACAAGGTGATGACCGCCAACAGGAAATCCCCAAGCCCAGCAAGTCAGGAAGCCCAGCCAAAGCCTTTTATCCTGCATCGGCGATTTAACCCATGTAAACGCCAAGTGAACGTTCTCTTGAAAAGACCAGTGGTCCTCATTTTCCTGTAATCCTGTAAAGGAATCTGATTTCTTCCTTCAGCCTGTCCCCAGGACTAAAACGCCTCATTAGTGTTATTCTTAGGACGGCGTCTTCCTAGATCAGGCTGCAAGGAAATGGAGGAAGTGGCAATCTGTCACTCACACCCTGGAGGGGCACTAATTCCCAGAGCCTTAGGGGTGGGTGGGGAGCAGCTCATTGAAAGCAGAGCTGGGTAGTGCACAGCGTGTGAAAGTGAAGGGGATGGAGGAACCCAAGGAGGCCAGGCCTGGAGACAGCACCAATCCTGGGAGGTACCATTAGTATTCCCATTTTACAGAGGAGGAAACTGAGGTAGAGGCAGGTAACCTGATCATGACCACGCTGCCCCACAGCAGAGGAGGCAGAATCCAAACCCAGGCAGCCTGCCTTGCCACCAGAGCCGCACTCTTCACCCTCAAGCTGCAGTTGAGCAGTATCACGCTGTGGCTAGGCCCACGGCCTCTGGGTTCACATCCCATCAGCTCTGCCATCTCTAGCTGTGTGACCTTGGGCAAGTTACTTCTCTGTGTCCCCGGGTCCTCTGTAAAGTGGGGATAGTAGTAGCTGCCTCATGGGGTTCCCTTCAATGAGTTAATGGCTGTAACATGTTTAGAATGGTGCCATGCACAGAGTCACCAGCCAGTAAATATGGGCCATGATTCCTGAACCCTGGATAGGCACATGTCCTTGAAGAGTGTAGAATTCTTCAGGATTCTGAAATGCCAGCCTGTGGAATCCGGGAATCCTCCAACAGCATTCTAACGGCTCTCGGCTGCAGAACTGCACCCTGTTTCCCAGAGCTGGAAGGTATGAGGCTGCCTGTCCACCCAGCTCAGCCCCACAGTAGGCAAATGAGGTGATGTCAAAGCCTTGGCTGGGGCCCAGCCCCCATAACCTCCCACTCTCCCTCCCCTGCGTGCTCCCTCATTCAGATTCACACACACACTCCAGGCAGCCGGGCCCAGAGGGAAGCTGAGAGGGCGAGGAGGAAAGGTGGTTGGGTTGGTATGTGGGTCTGTTGAAGTGAGCCGCCTCCAGCCCTGTTGAACTGGTGGGCCCAGGGACTGGAGCTGGATTGAAAGGGATCCTGCTCTCCCTTGAAGCCTCGAGTTGCAGCGGTTGCAGTGTCTTCTCTCCCTGTGTGAGCCTGTCTGGGTGTTTTGGCGGAACTACAGCTGCCTCCTCCTCCAGGGGTGTGCAGGCCAGGGCCTGGCCAGGCAGCATGGCTGATGAGAAGACCTTCCGGATCGGCTTCGTTGTGCTGGGGCTTTTCCTGCTGGCCCTTGGTACATTCCTCATGAGCCATGATCGGCCCCAAGTCTACGGCACCTTTTACGCCATGGGCAGCATCATGGTGATTGGGGGCATCATCTGGAGCATGTGCCAGTGCTACCCCAAGGTAGGTGGTAGTGGGGCTGGGTAGGGCCAGGTCAGCTGGGGCCAGGAGGGCTGAACACTGGGCCTCTATGCCATGCCTCACCCCCTAACCTGTAGTTGTCTTTTCATTCTTCTCCTTTTGACCCGTTCTTCTCTCTGCTCTCCTGAGCATCCATCCCATCCATCCATCCATCCATCCAGCCATCCATCCATCTATCCAGCCATCCATCCATCTATCCAGCCATCCATCCATCTATCCAGCCAGCCAGCCATCCATCCATCCATCCATCCATCCATCCATCCATCCATCCATCCCTCCCTCCCTCCCTCCCTCCCTCTCTTAGCCTAAGGGTTGGTCAGAATGCCCCTGGATTTGGAGCCCTGAACCAGAAGCTATGGTGTAGACACAGTAAACACAACACACCGTTCATGTGCTTGAAACAAAAGCTAATGAGTGCTGACCCCCTGCCAGGCACTCCTGCATTCAGGGTGCAGTTTAGCACTCATCCTAAGCCTTTTGGTGCCTTCTGTAGTTCCACCTTCTGAGCCCTTCTGAGGTCCAAGACAGGCTGCACAGCTAACGAGCAAGGTTTGGAGCTCAGATGCGTGTGACTTACACGTCACTCTTCACCTTGGGTCTTCTACCTCTGGGTCCCAGAGCGGCTGAGAGCTCCAGGGCAGGTCAGGTCTAACCTTGGTGGCATGCACTGGGCAGTATCCTTTAGAGTCTTCATGCATTCCCAGCCTTATGTGTAATTTAGTGCTGGGAAGAGCACTCATTTGGGAGTCCTGGGTTCTAGTTCAAGTCCTGTTCCAAACTCTCTATGACCTTTGTCTTTCTGAGCTTCATTTTTTTCATCTGAAATTGGGACCCCCGCCCCTATTTTGCACAGAGCTTCACAGGGTCATTATAAAGATCAGAGAAGAGGTGAGATATAGGAATATTTTGTAAACTGTAAGGTGTTATATATAGATGAAGGGCTACCACTGTGACCGATATTGATCCACCCAACAGCTCTGTGGAATGGAAATGCCAGGAGTTGTGAATCTTCAATGCCTAGACAGGTTGAGTGATGTATAAGGTCACATAGCTGGTCAGGTATAGACCCAGGGAGAAAAGGTGGGAAATAGGGACTCTAACTTGGGCTCTGTCTCTAACAGCCTGGGAGACTTTGCTCAGGCACCTTTCCTCTCTGCACCTCAGTTTCCTCATTTGTATACTGTGTGAGTTAGGAGAAGGGGGTCGGGAAGGGGGTATACCTGGGGGCCCTGCTGTACCTAGTATTTAGGGCTCCAGGTCCAGGCAGCCCTCAGCAACCCCCACACCTCCTCTCCTCCCACCTGGGTGGCTGTGCTCAGGGTTTCAGGGAAGGAGAGGGATGGCTCCCCCGGGACCTGGGCAGCCTCTCCCCAGCCCTGCCCCCTCCACGGGCCAGCCCTGGGCTGTCGTTCTGTTCAGTGCTGGAGCGGTCTGGGCTGGTTTGTAGTCATTTAGCAGGCAGTTTACAGTCAACTTGCCTCTGTCTGTGCAATTCCCTGAGCAGAGGTCACTGGGAGAAGTCCTTGGGGCCAAAGCCACCCATGTCACCACTGCCATCATAATCCTCCCAGTGAGGAGGCTGGACCCTGGGGGACAGCAGAGGAAAGGCAGGGGTGTGGAGGGAGCATCCTTCCTGCTCCCCCCTCTTAAACAGAGCTGGCTCTGGGGCAGTGGGCAGGCTGATGGGAGTGACAGTAGAGGGGAGAGGAGGGGAGGAGGGAATATTGCTGGGTATTAATGAGTAACTGTTGATAGATTCATGGGTTCACGTGCTGTGGAGGCAGCGTGGTGGGCTGGAAATGGCACATGTTGTGGTGACCTCCAGGCCCAGATTCAAATCCCTGCTCCTTCATGTCCCACTTCTGTGACCTTGGCAGAAGGAGTCCCTCCCCACCAGCTCTGAGCTTTGTACGGCCAATTGGGAGAACACAGTGGGATCCTGTGTGTGTGTGTGTGTGTGTGTGTGTGTTGGGGGAGACCTGGCATCACGCCTGACATGGAACATATGTAAAGGCATTGTTCTCAGGACTGAGGATTGGTATTTGTTGCACTGGGCAGGCCTCTGCAGGAGTGCAGGTGTGTGTGAGTGTGTGTTTCAGAGATGCAGGCTGGTAGAGCCAGCACAAATTGACTCCAATAAGGCAAGAGAGGAAAGCACCTTATAAACCAGGGAGATACTCTAGAGGCAAAGCTCCCTGGATCCCGCGTGGTCTCATTGGTGCCTGGGTCAACACTGCCTGCAGTGCTCCTGCCTGTCCTCCCCTCGGCCTCCTCCTACTGCTCTCTGTGCCAGACCCATGGAAAGTTTGGATAGATGGGGAGCTATAAGTACAAGGGAATAGAATTAGCTAAATAGGATACAGGGGTGAGGGGTAGCCAATACCAACATGCATTAAGCTGTCCATGTCTTTTAGGGGCTAGAGGTCTCGTGGGAGAGACTATTTGCTGCCTGAAGGGGAGGAAATAGGCTTCACAGAGAAGGTGAGCTGGGCTTTGTAGATGCGATAAGAGTTCACCAGGCAGAGAAGATGGGGAAAGACATTCCAGGCAGAAGAGCAGCATGATCAAAGCCATATGGTGAAAGAATAAGGCAAGTGGGCCATTGTGGCTATGAGAGGCAGAGGGGAGGAAGGTAAAGGTGGGGAGGGAGTGGGGCTCAGCTCTTCAGGGCCTGGGATGCCATGGCAAGGAATTTGGAGCTTGTCCTTTAGTTAATGGGACGTGACCAGCTTTGCAGTTTGAGAAAGACATCCAGAAAAAGGAAGGCCCGGGGGCAGCCACACCAGTGGGGAGGCTTCTTCTCTGGTCTTGGTGAGAGCTGACAGTCATCTGGAAAAATGGAGAATTTAAACCCAAAGCTGTAGGAACTAAGGTGACATTTACAGTTCACTACACTTAGGATACCCGCTGTGGCTAGGCGTAGCACCAGCACTTCCACCCAGGTTATCTTATTGAATTTCTAAAGTAGACCTGGTCAGATTTGGTGGTCAGCTGGGCCTCAGGCATGAGAGAGGAGAGGGGATCAGGGCAAATCAGGGCAGTTGGAGGTGCTGAACCCATTCGTGAAGATGCGGGGGGAGAGCTGTGAGCAGGGAAAGGAGTAGCAGAGAGAGCAGGGCCTCTGCCCACGCATCTGCCCTTCCTCACTCCTGCCTGCTGTGCTGTAGCCCAGGACCAGGGTCCTGACTGGTAGCCTCCCTTCCTCCTGAGATTGCTCAGTTTTCTGTCTAAACACAAATCTGACAGTGTACTCTCCTGCTGAGAGTCCTTCAGGACTCCCCATTGCTCCTGGAGAAAGGCTAAGCTTCTTAGTTTGATGTTCTGATGGTCTCTATGGTCTGATATCCCCTCCCCAGCTTCAACTCTGCCTGTCTCTCCTCATTAAAAAACTTGTATTTTAAGATGCTCCATCCTGTCCTTCTCTAAGCTTTTCCTACGGGTGGTGATGATGATATGATGGTGATAATGAGAGTGTGGTGGGGATGGTGAGGGTGAGAATTGTGACGGTGATAATGATGATGATGATGTTAGTGATGGTGCTGGTAAGAATGATTATGGTAAAGATGGTGATTATGAGATGGTGATGGTGAGAATGGTGACGATGATGATGATGATAATGATAATGATGGTGAGGATGGTGATGGTGAAAATGTTGATGCTGAGAATGGTAATGGTGATAGTGGTGATGATGACAGTGATGATGATGGTGAGGATGGTGATGGTGAGAATGGTAATGGTGATAATGAACCTGATGACAATGACAGTGATGATGATGGTGAGGATGGTGATGGTGAGGATGGTGATGATAATGACGATGATGGTGATTATGAGATGGTGATGGTGAGGATGGTGATGATAATGATGATGATGGTGATTAGGAGATGGTGATGGTGAGGATGGCGATGGTGAGAATGGTGATGATGATGATAGTGATGATGATGGTGAGAATGGTGACGATGATAGTGATGATGACGGTGAGAACAGTGATGGTGATAGTGATGATGACGGTGAGAACGGTGATGGTGATAGTGATGATGACGGTGAGAACGGTGATGGTGATAGTGAAGATGACAGTGAGAATGGTGATGGTGATAACGGTGATAATGATGATAATAGTGATAATGCTGGTGAGGATGGTGAAGATGGTGATGATGAGAATGATGATAGAATGGTGATGGTAATGACAATGTTGATGGTAATGAAGATGTCAGTGATGGTGACGTGATGATGATGATGGTAATGGTCATGATGGTGATAGTGATGATGGTAGTGGTGATGATGGTGATGGTGATGATGATAATTTTAGTGGCGTTAATGGGTATGGTGATGATTGATGGTAATGAGGATGAGGATAATGATGATGATGGTGGTGGTGATGATGGTGCTGACTGGGCCATGAGGTAACGAGGCAGAGGAAGAGGCAGCTTCTAGGAAGTACAGTACCAGCTGGGAAGTACAAGGCATCCTTAGTGGGGGTGGAAGATGCCCAGGCCCCTGCCTTATTTCTTTTTTTTAAGAGACGGGATCTCAGTCTGTCACCTAGACTGGAGTGCAGAGGCACAATCAAAGCTCACTGCAGCCTCGAACTCCTGGGATCAACCAATCCTCCTGCCTCAGTCTCCCAAGTAGCTGGGATGACGGGCGCACACCACCACACCCGGCTAAGTTTGTTATTTAATTTATTTTTTTAGAGACAGGGTCTTGCTTCATTGCCCAGGCTCTCTGTTTTATTTCTAGACATCTAGAGGAAGCTCACTCCTCACAGGAGTACAAAGGCCCCCTCCATCCGTCATTCCCTTCTTCCCATCAGAATGGAGCTTTCGGCCGGGCGCGGTGGCTCAAGCCTGTAATCCCAGCACTTTGGGAGGCCGAGACGGGCGGATCACGAGGTCAGGAGATCGAGACCATCCTGGCGAACACGGTGAAACCCCGTCTCTACTAAAAAATACAAAAAACTAGCCGGGCGAGGTGGCGGGCGCCTGTGGTCCCAGCTACTCGGGAGGCTGAGGCAGGAGAATGGCGTAAGCCCCGGAGGCGGAGCTTGCAGTGAGCCGAGATCGCGCCACTGCACTCCAGCCTGGGCGACAGAGCGAGACTCC